>NW_027398019.1:0-14698 GCF_003265705.2 Callorhinus ursinus
AAGCCATGAATCTATGTGCAGTATTCCCCTAGCGCTGGAGTTCTCCCATTCTCCTTGATCGATCAACTTGGTCTTGGCTTGCTGGCTGTTTGTGCTGATCTTCTGGGGGAGGGGCCTGTTGCCGTGGTTTCCAAATGTCTTTGCCGGGGGCGGAATTGCCCCGCCCTTGTTGGTCTGGGCTAAGGAAGCTGCTCCGGTCCGCTCTCAGGAGCTTTTGTTCCCTGCAAGCTCTCGGCACAGCTTTGGAGGACCAGGGCAGAAATGGTGGCCTCCCAATCTCCGCCCAGAGGAGCTGAAAACTCGGGGCCCCACTCCTCAGTGTGCCCCCAGAGAAAAGCAGTCACTTCCGTCTCCCCGGTCTCCGGCCGCACTCCGTGCTCACCCGGCCTGTGATCGAGCGTTGCTATCTCTGGCACCCGACCCCGCACGGAGTCTCCAAACCCAGCAGATCCCTGCAGTGCGTTCCCGCACCGCTCCTCCCAGGGGAAGGAAGGGGAGTCTCCCCGGATCTGCTGCTTGTTCGGTCCCTGCTGGGGGAGCCGTGCCCCGACTGGCCCGCAGATCACAGTTTATGGCAACCCCAAGCTGAGAGCCCGCGACTCTGCTCCGGCTCTACAGCCGGCTTCCCCGCTCTGATACCTGGGAGCTCTGGCGCACTCAGGCACCCCCAGTCTCTCTGTGACCCCAAGGGTCCTGAGACCACACTGTCCCGGGAGGATTCCACCCCCCGCTTAGCCACTGCAGCGACGTCCCTCCGCCGAGCCAACTTCTAAAAGGTCCGATTTTGTGCTCCGCGGCTCTATCACTTGCCAGAAGCGGCCGGCGGAGGCCCCTCCCCCGCCGTCTATCCTCCCGAATATCGCCTCGGATTCACTTCTCCGCACGCCCTACCTTCCAGTAAGTGGTCGCTTCTCTGTTCAGAGAGTTGTTGCTACTCTCCTGTTCGATCTCCTGTTGAGTTCGTAGGTGTTCAGAATGGTTTGATCCCTATTCAGCTGAATTCCTGAGACCAGACGAAATCTAGGTCTCCTACTCCTCCGCCATCTTGCTCCGCCCCCCTAGTGCCCCCATTTTTGATTGCACCTCATTAATAGCCTTTTTGATTTTGACTTGGTTAGATTTTAGTTCTTTTATTTCTCCAGAAAGGGTTTCTCTCATAACGTCCATGCTTTTTTTAAGCCCAGCCAGTATCTTTAAAGTCATGATTTTGAACTCCAGGTCCAACATCGTACTAATGTCCATATTGAGTAGGTCTCTGGCTGACAGTACTATCTCTTGTTCTTTTTGCTGAGGTGATTTTTTCGTCTTGTCATTTTGTCCAGAGGAGAATAGATGAATGAGAGAACAGAATGCTACCAGGTTAACAACGTCCCCAGCAAATATACTCTATACAAATCAGAAAAGCCTTGAAACCAGGGGAAAAGAAAGGGAAAGAAAGAAAAAAGAAAGAGAAAAGAAAGAAAGAAAGAAAAAAGATAAAAACAAAAACAGAATAATACAAAAAAATCCAAATATGATCAAATATGATCAGGCTAGTGCATAGATCAGTGCCACACACTAGATTTTGGGCGTATTTTGGTCTGTTAGAAAAAAGTGCCTCCTAAAATTTTAAAGGTAGAAAGGCTTATATATGTACAAAATAAGGGTTGATACAATGAAGGGATGGAAGATGACTTTAAAGATGAAAATTATAAAAGATTTAATAAAACGAATTGATACGATAAGAAGTTGTTTGAAAAAAGAAAGAAGAAGATTTAAAAAATAAAAAAAGGGAGAGAATGTGATCAGGCAGGAGACTAGAACAAAGCCATACACTAGTGATTTAGGGTATATGTTGATCTGTTAGAAGAAACTGTATCTCAAAATTTTAAAGAGAGAACAACTGATATATATGTATGCCAAAAATAAGGGTAACTACTATGAAGGGAGAAAATATGACTCTAAAAATGAAAAATAAAAAATCTTTTTTTAAAAAAAAGGATTGATAAGATGTTCGTTGGAAAAGGGAAAAAGAAAAATTAAAAAAAAGTTAAAAAAATTAACTTTGAAAAACTAACGAATCATGGTAAAAAAAAAAGCCATGAATTCTATGTGCAGTATTCCCCTAGCGCTGGAGTTCTCCCGTTCTCCATGATCGGTAAACTTGGTCTTGGCTTGCTGGCTGTTCGCGCTGTTCTTCTGGGGGAGGGGCCTGTTGCCGTGGTTCCCAAATGTCTTTGCCGGAGGCGGCATTGCCCCGCCATTGTCGTCCGGGCTAAGCAAGCTGCTCGGGTTTGCTCTCAGGAGTTTCTGTTCCCTGCAAGCTCTGGTACAGCTTTGGAGGACCAGGGTGAAAATGGTGGTCTCCCAAACTCCACTCGGAGGAGCTGAGAACTCGAGGCCCCGCTCCTCAGTGCGCCCCAGGAGAAAAGCAGTCACTCCCGTCTCCCTGGTCTCCGGTCACACTCCGTGCTCACCCGGCCTGTGACCGAACATTTCTATCTCTAGCACTCGACCCCGTGTGGAGTCTCCAAACCCAGCAGATCCCTGCGGTGCGCTCCCGCGCCGCTCCTCCTGGGGGAGGGCAGGGGAGTCTCCCCGGATCTGCTGCTTGTTGGGTCCCTGCTGGAGGAGCAGTGGCCCAACTGGACCGCAGATCACAGTTTATTGCAACCCCAAGCTGAGAGACCACACCTCAGCTCCGTCTCTGCAGCTGGCTTCCCCGCTCCAATACCTGGGAGCTCTGCTGCACTCAGGCACCCCCGGTCTTTCTGTGACCCCAAGGGTCCTGAGACCACACTGTCCCGCGAGGGTTCCATCCCCTGCTTAGCCACTGGAGCGACGTCCCTCAGCGGAGCCGACTTCTAAAAGATCCGATTTTGTGCTCTGCGGCTCTATCACTTGCCAGAAGCGGCTGACGGAGGCCCCTCCCCCTCCATCTATCCTCCCGAATATCGCCTGGGATTCACTTCTCCGCACGGCCTACCTTCCAGTAAGTGGTCGCTTCTCTGTTCAGAGAGTTGTTGCTACTCTGTTCTTCAGTCTCCTGTTGAGTTCGTAGATGTTCAGAATCGTTTGATCCCTATTCAGCTGAATTCCTGAGACCAGAGAAATCCAGGTCTCCTACTCCTCTGCCATCTTGCTCCACCCTCCACGTTGAGAGTGATTATTGAAAGATATGAATTGTCATCATGTTGCCTGTGAAGACGTTGTTTTTATAGATTCTCCCTGTAAATGTCTGTTGTATATCACTCTTGGGATCTTTCTCCTTTTATGGAACCCCTCTTAATATTTCTTGCAGGGCCAGCTTAGTGGTCACAGAGTCTTTCAGTTTCTGCCAGTCTTGGAAGCTCTGCATCTCTCCATCCATTCTAAATGACAGACTTTCTGGATAAAGTCTTCTTGGCCACATGTTCTTCTCATTTAGCACCCTGAATATGTCTTACCAGGTCTTTCTGGCTTGCCAGGTCTCTGTGGATAGGTCTGACATTATTCTGATGTTCCTCCCTCTGTACGTAAGGAATCTCTTCCCCCTCACTGCCCTTAAGATGGTTTCCTTGGTTCTAAGATTTGCAAGTTTTGCTATTACATGCCGGGGTGTTGGCCTGTTTTCCTTGATCTTGGGAGGGGTCCTTTCTGCCTCTAGGATGCGAATGTTTGTTTCATTCCCCAGATTAAGGAAGTTCTCAGCTACGATTTGCTCAAATATATCTTCTAGTCCTCTCTCTCTCTCCACTCCCTCCAGGATTCCAAATATTCTGACATTGGAACGCTTCATGGTGTCACTTATTTCTCTGATTCTATTTTCATGGATTCTGAGTTGTTTTTCCCTGGCCTCCTCTTTTCCAGTTTTATCTATTATATTGTCTTCCAGGTCACTTAATCATTCTTCTGCCTCACTTACCCTAGCTGTTAGATTATCTAGATGGACTGGATCTCATTGATAGCATTTTTAAGTTCTGCCAATTCAACTTTCATTTCTGCCCTTAGAGACTCTATGTTGCCATTTATTGATTTCTCCATTCCAGCCGTTGTCTTCACAATTGTTAGCCTGAATTCCATCTCCAACATCTTGGTTATATCTACATCCATTTGTAAATCTGCAGCATAAGTCATAATCTCTGAGTCTTTTCTATTTTGGGGGTTCCTCCTCTTAGTCATTCTGTTGATGGGTGGTTGAGGGAACGTATAGAGTCCAAATTATTGACCAGCACCCAAGCAAGATGCACCTGTTTTCTAGTACCCATCATATAGTTTTCCTAGAAACCTATAAGCTGCCAACACTGAAACTGGAAGAAATTGACAACCTGAACAGGCCAATAACCAGTAATGAGATTGAAGCAGTGATCAAAAACCTCCCAAAAAACAAGAGTTCAGGGTCTGATGGATTCTCTGGGGAATTCTACCAAACACTCAAAGAAGAAATAATACCAGGGGTCGGAGCAGGATGGTGGAGTAGTAGGAGACCTGGATTTCATCTGGTCTCAGGAATTCAGCTAGATCCAACCATTCTGAACACCTATGAACTCAACAGGAGATCGAAGAAAAGAATAGCAGCAACTCTCTGAACAGAAAAGCGACAACTTTCTGCAAAGTAGGACGTGCAGAGAAGTGAATCCGAGGTGATATTCGGGAGGATAGACGGCAGGGTAGGGGGCCTCCATCGACCACTTCTGGCAAGTGATAGAGCCTCAGAGCACAAAATTGGAACTTCTAGAAGTCGGGTGCGCTGAGGGATGTAACTCCAGTGGCTATGTGGGGGGTGGAACCCTCGTGGGACAGTGTAGTCTCAGAACCCTTGGGGTCACAGAAAGACTGGGGGTGCCTGAGTGTGGCAGAGCTCCCAAGGTATTGGTGCAGGGAAGCCAGCTGCAGAGACGGAGCCGAGGCGCAGGCTCTCAGCTCGGGGTTGCCATAAACTGTGATTCGTGGCACAGTCAGGCCACTGCTCCTCCAGCAGGGACCCAACAAGCGGAAGATTTGGGAGACTCCCCTTCCTCCCCTGGGAGGAGGGGCGCGGGAGTGCACCACAGGGATCTGCTCAGTTTGGAGACTCCACACGGGGTCATGACCCAGAAATAGAAACGCTTGATCACAGGCCAGGTGAGCACGGAATGCGGCCGGGGACCAGGGAGACAGGAGTGACTGACTGCTTTTCTCTCGGGGCTCACTGAGGAGCGAGGTCCCAAGTTCTCAGCTCCTCTGGGTGGAGATTGGAGGCCACAATTTTCACTCTCATTCTCCAAAGCTGTACGGAAAGCTTGCAGGGAACAAAAGCTCCCGAGAGCAAAGCTGAGCAGATTACCTAGCCCGGACACCGCAAGGGCGGGACAATTCCGCCTCCAACAAAGACATTTGGGAACCACGGCAACAGGCCCCTCCCCCAGAAGATCAGCAAGGACATCCCGCCAATACCAAGATTACTGATCAATGAGAACGGCAGAACTCCAGAGCTACGGGAATACTGCACATATAATCCAT
Organism: Callorhinus ursinus; assembly: GCF_003265705.2. Lineage (NCBI taxonomy): Eukaryota > Metazoa > Chordata > Mammalia > Carnivora > Otariidae > Callorhinus > Callorhinus ursinus. The sequence continues at coordinate 5,461 of NW_027398019.1, forward strand.
GGCTTTTCTTTAGTTTTTCAAAGTTAATTTTTTTAAATGTCTTTTTTTTTAATTTTTCTATTTTCCTTTTTCAAATGACATCTTATCAATCCCTTTTTTGAAAAAACATTTTTATTTTTCATTTTTAGTCATATTGTATCCCTTCATAATAGTTACCCTTATTTTTGGCATATATATATATATAAGTTGTCTCCTTTAAAACTTTGAGATACAGTTTCTTCTAACAGATCAAAATATACCCTAAATCACTAGTGTATGGCTTTGTTCTAGTCTCCTGCCTGATCACATTCTCTCCCTTTTTAATTTAAATCCTCTCTTTTCTTTTTTCAAACAACTTCTTATCAATTCCTTTTATAGAATTTTTTATAATTTTCATCTTTACTGTCATATTCTATCCCTTCATCATATCAAGCCTTACTTTTGTAAATATATAAATTTTTCCTTCTTTAAAATTTTGGGAGGCACTTTCTTCTAAGAGACCCAAATACATCCAAAATGTAGTGTGTGGCACTGATCTATGCACCAGCCTGATCATATTTGATCATATTCTGTTTTTTTTGTTTTGTTCTGTTTTTGTTTGTTTTTATCTTTTTCTTTTTCTTTTTTCTTTCTTTCCCTTTTTTTCCCCCTGGCTTCAGGTCTTTTCTGATTGTTTAGCGTATATATTCTGGGGATGCTGTTACCCTATTAGCATTTTGTTCTCTCATTCATCTATTCTCCTCTGGATAAAATGACAAGATGGAAAAATCACCTCAACAAAAAGAACAAGAGGTAGTACCGACTGCCAGGGACCTACTCATTATGGACATTAGTACGATGTCGGACCTAGAGTTCAGAATCATGATTTTAAAGATACTAGCTGGGCTTGAAAAAAGCATGGAAGTTATTAGAGAATCGCTTTCTGGAGAAATAAAGAACTAAAATCTAACCAAGTCGAAATGAAAAAGGCTATTAATGAAGTGTAATCAAAAAGGGGAAGATACCTGCTAGGATAAATGAAGCAGAAGAGAGAATCAGCGATATAGAAGACCAAATGATGGAAAATAAAGAAGCTGAGAAAAGGAGAGATAAAGAACTACTGGATCACGAGGGCAGAATTCGAGAGATAAGCGATACCATAAGATGAAACAACATTAGAATAATTGGGATCCCAGAAGAAGAAGAAAGAGAGAGGGGAGCAGAAGGTATATTGGAGCAAATAATAGCAGAGAACTTCCCTAATGTGAGGAAGGAAACAGGCATCAAAATCCAGGAGGCACAGAAAACCCCTCTCAAAATCAATAAAAATAGGTCAACACCCCGACATCTAAGAGTAAAACTTACGAGTCTCAGAGACAAAGAGAAAATCCTTAAAGCAGCTCAGAAGAATAGATCTGTAACCAACAATGGTAGAAACATTAGATTGGCAACAGACCTATCCACAGAGACTTGGCAGGCCAGAAAGGACTGGCATGATATCTTCAGAGCACTAAGCGAGAAAAATATGCAGCCAAGAATACTATATCCAGCTAAGTTGTCATTGAAAATAGAAGGAGAGATAAAAAGCTTCCAGGACAATCAAAATATAAAGGAATTTGCATACACAAAACCAGCCCTACAAAAAATATTGAAAGGGGTCCTCTAAGCAAAGAGAGAGACTAAAAGTGACACAGACCAGAAAGGAACACAGACAATATACAGTAAAAGTCACCTTACAGGCAATACAATGGCACTAAATTCATACCTTTCAATAGTTACCCTGAATGTAAATGGGCTAAATGCCCCATTCACAGGCTATCAGATTGGATTAAAAAACAAGACCCATCAATATGTCTTTGTCTTTAAGACAAAGAGACTCATTTTAGACCCAAAGACACGCCCAGATTGAAAGTGAGGGGGTGGAAAACCATTTACCATGCTAATGGACACCAAAAGAAAGCTGGGGTGGCAATCCTTATATCAGACAAACTAGATTTTAAAACAAAAACTGTAATAAGACATGAGGAAGGACACTATATCCTACTTAAAGGGTCTATCCAACAAGAAGATCTAACAATTGTAAATATCTATGCCCCTAACATGGGAGCAGCCAATTATATGAGGCAATTAATCGCAAAAGCAAAGAAACACATTGACAACAATACAATAATAGTGGGGGACTTTAACACACTCCTCACTGAAATGGACAGATCATCTAAGCAAAAGATCAACAAGGAAATAAAGACTTTAAATGACACACTGGACCAAATGGACTTCACAGATATATTCAGAACATTCCAACCAAAGGAACGGAATACACATTGTTCTCTAGTGCCCATGGAACATTCTCCAGAATAGATCACATCCTAGGTCACAAATCAGGTCTCAAATGGTACCAAAAGATTGGGATCATTCCCTGCATATTTTCAGACCACAGTGCTTTGAAACTAGAACTCAATCACAAGAGGAAAGTCGGAAAGAACTCAAATACATAGAGGCTAAAGAGCATCCTACTAAAGAATGAATGGGACAACCAGGAAATTAAAGAAGAATTAAAAAAATTCATGGAAACCAATGAAAATGAAAACACAACTGTTCAAAATCTTTGGGAGGCAGCAAAGACAGTCCTAAGAGGAAAGTATATAGCAATACAAGCCTTTCTCAAGAAACAAGAAAGGTCTCAAGTACACAAGCTAACCCTACACCTAATGTAGCTAGAGAAAAAACAGCAAATAAAGCCTAAACCCAGCAGGAGAAGAGAAATAATAGAGATCAGAGCAGAAATCAATGAAATAGAAACCAAAAGAACAGGAGAACAGATCAAAAAACTATGAGCTGGTTCTTTGAAAGAATTAACAAGAGTGATAAACCCCTGGACAGACTTATGAAAAAGAAAAGAGAAATGACTCAAATAAATATAATCATGAAAAAAGAGGAGGGATTACAACCAACACCAAAGAATTACAAACAATTATAAGAATTTGAGCAACTATATGCCAGCAAATTGGGTAACCTGGAAGAAATGGGTGCATTCCTAGAGATGTATCAACTACCAAAATTAAACCAGGAAGAAATGGAAAACCTGAACAGACTTATAACCACTAAGGAAATTGAAGCAGTCATCAAAAATCTCCCAACAAACAAAAGCCCAGGGCCAGATGGCTTCCACGTGGAATTCTACCAAACATTTAAAGAAGAATTAATACCTAATCTTCTGAAACTGTTCAAAAAAATAGAAATGGAAGGAAAACTTCTAAAGTCGTTTTATGAGGCCACCATTACCTTGATCCGAAAACCAGACAAAGACCCCATCAAAAAGGAGAATTACAGACCAATGTCCTTGATGAATATGGATGCAAAAATTCTCACCAAAACTCTAGACAATAGGATCCAACAGTACATAAAAAAGATTATTCACCACGACCAAGTGCGATTTATCCCTGGGCTGCAAGGTTGGTTCAACATCCGCAAATCAATCAACGTGATACAATACATTAACAAAAGAAAGAACAAGAATCGTATGATCCTCTCAATAGATGCAGAAAAAGCATTTGACAAAGTACAGCATCCTTTCTTGATCAAAACACTTCAGAGTATAGGGATAGAGGGTACATACCTCAATATCATAAAAGCCATCTACGAAAAACCTATAGCGAATATCATTCTCAATAGGGAAAAGCTGAGAGCTTTCCCCCTAAGGTCAGGAACGCGGCATGGATGTCCACTATCAGCACTGTTATTCAACATAGTATTAGAGGTCCTAGCCACAGCAATCAGACAACAAAAAGAAGTCAAAGCCATCCAAATCGGCAAAGAAGAAGTCAAACTCTCAGTCTTTGTAGATGATATGATACTGTATGTGGAAAACCCAAAAGACTCCACTCCAAACCTGCTAGAACTCATACAGGAATTCAGTAAAGTGGCAGGATATAAAATCAATGTACAGAAATCAGTGACATTCCTATACACCAACTACAAGACAGAAGAAAGAGAAATTAAGGAGTTGATCCCATTTACAATTGCACGCAAAACCATAAGATACCTAGGAATAAATCTAACCAAAGAGGCAAAGGATCTGTACTCATAAAAGTGTAAAATACTCATTAAAGAAATTGAGGATGACACAAAGAAATGGAAAAATGTTCCATGCTCATGGACTGGAAGAAGAAAATTGTGAAGATGTAATGCTACCTAGGGCAAGCTACACATTCAATGCAATCCCCATCAAAATACCATCAATTTTTTTCAAAGAAATGGAACAAATAATCCTAAAATTTGTATGGAACCAGAAAAGACTCCGAATAGCCAGAGGAATGTTGAAAAAGAAAAGCAAAACTGGCGGCATCACAATTCCGGACTTCAAGCTCTATTACAAAGCTGTCATCATCAAGACAGTATGGTACTGGCACAAAAACAAACACAAAGATCAATGGAACAGAATCAAGAGCCCAGAAATGGACCCTCCACTCTATGGTCAACTAATCTTTGACAAAGCAGGAAAGAATGTCCAATGGAAAAAAGACAGTCCTTCCACAAATGGTGTTGGGAAAATTGGACAGCCACATGCAGAAGAATGAAACTGGACCATTTCCTTACACCACAACAAAAATAGACTCCAAATTGTTGAAAGACCTAAACGTGAGACAGGAGTCCATCAAAATCCTAAAGGAGAACACAGGCAGCAAGCTCTTCGACCTCAGACGCAGCAACTTCTCCCTAGAAACATCACCAAAGGCAAGGGAAGCAAGGGTAAAAATGAACTATTGGGATTTCATCAAGAGAAAAAGCTTTTGCACAGGAAAAGAAACAGTCAACAAATCCAAAAGAGAACCGACAGAATGGGATAAGGTATTTGCAAATGATATATCAGATAAAGGGTTAGTATCCAAAATCTATAAAGAACTTATCAAACTCAACACCCAAAGAACAAATAATCCAATCAAGATATGGGCAGAAGACATGAACAGACATTTTTCCAAAGAAGACATCCAAATGGCCAACAGACACATGAAAAAGTGCTCAACATCGCTCGGCATCAGGGAAATCCAAATCAAAACCTCAATGAGATACCACCTCACAACAGTCAGAATGGCTAAAATTAACAAGTCAGGAAACGACAGATGTTGGTGGGGATGCGGAGAAAGGGGAATCCTACACTGTTGGTGGGAATGCAAGCTGGTGCAGCCACTCTGGAAAACATTGTGGAGGTTCCTCAAAAAGTTGAAAATAGAGCTACCATATGATCCAACAATTGCACTACTGAGTATTTACCCCAAAGATACAAATGTAGGGATCCGAAGGGGTATGTGTACCCCGATGTTCATAGCAGCAATGTCCACAATAGCCAAACTGTGGAAAGCGCCAAGATGTCCATCGACAGATGAATGGATAAAGAAGATGTGGTATATACACACATACACACAATGCAATATTATGCAGCCATCAAAAGGAATGAGATCTTGCCATTTGCAACAAAGTGGACGGAAATGGAGGGTGTTATGCTGAGCAAAATAAGTCAATCAGAGAAAGACATGTATCATATGACCTCACTGATATGAGGATTTTTTTAAAAAGATTTTATTTATTTAATTGATAGAGAGAGTGTGAGAGGGTACACAAGCAGGGGTAGTGGGAGAGGGAGAAGCAAGCTTCCAGCTGAGCAGCGAGCCCGATGTGGGACTCGATCCCAGGACCCCAGGATCATGACCTGAGCCGAAGGCAGTTGCTTAACCAAATGATCCACCCAGGCGCCCGATATGAGGAATTTTTAATCTCAGGAAACAAACTGAGGGTTGTTGGAGTGGGGGGTGCATGGGAGGGATGATGTGGCTGGGTGATTGACATTGGGGAGGGTATGTGGTAAGGTGCGTGGTGTGAATTGTGCAAGACTGTTGAATCACAGATCTGTACTTCTGAAACAAATAATGCAATATATGTTAAGAAAAAAAAAGTAGATAGCAGGAGGGGAAGAATGAAGGGGGGAAAATCGGAGGGGGAGATGAACCAGAAGAGACGATGGACTCTGAAAAACAACCTGAGGGTTCTAGAGGGGAGGGGGTTGGGGGGATGGGTTAGTCTGGTGATGGGTATTAAAGAGTGCACGTTCTGCATGGAGCACTGCGTGTTATGCACAAACAATGAATCATGGAACAGTACATCAAAAACGAATGATGTAATATACAGTGATTAACATAACAATAAAAATTTAAAAAGAAAAAAAGAAGAAATAATACCTATTCTCCTGAAGCTGTTTCAAAAAATAGAAACAGATGGAAAACTTCCAAACTCATTCTATGAGCCCACCATTACCTTAATCCCCAAACCAGGCAAAGACCCCATCAAAAAGTAGAATTTCAGACCGATATCCCTGATGAATATGGATTCCAAAGTCCTCAACAAAATCCTGGCTAATAGGATCCAACAATACATTAAAAGGATCATCCACCACAACGAAGTGGGATTTATCCCTGGAACGCAAGGGTGGTTCAACATATGCAAATCAATCAATGTGATAGATCACATTAATAAGAGGAGGGAGAAGAACCATATGGTCCTCTCAACTAATGCAGAAAAAGCATCTGACAAAATACAACATCCTTTCCTGATTAAAACTCTTCAGAGTATAGGGATAGTGGGAACATTCCACAAGTTCATAAAATCCATCTATGAAAAACCCACAGCGAATATCATCCTCAATGGGGAAAAGCTGAAAGCCTTTCCCTTAAGATCAGGAACACGTCAAGAATGCCCACTCTCACCACTATTGTTCAACATAGTACTAGAAGTCCTAGCAACAGCAATGAGACAACAAAAAGAAATAAAACGTATTCAAATTGGCAAAGAAGTCAAACTCTCTTTTCGTAGATGACATGACACTTTATGTGGAAAACCCAAAAGACTCCACCCCCAAATTACTAGAACTCATACAACAATTCAGTAATGTGGCAGGATACAAAATCAACACACAGAAATCAGTTGCTTTCTTATACAATAACAACGCAACTGTAGAAAGAGAAATTAGGGAAATGATTCCATTTACAATAGCACCAAAAACCATAAGATTCCTCGGAATAAACCTAACCAAAGAGGAAGGATCTGTACTCTAAAAACTACAGAATACTCATGAAAGAAATTGGAGAAGACAGAAAAAGATGGAAAAATATTCCATGCTCATGGATCTGAAAAATAAACATTGTTAAAATGTCTATTCTACCCAGAGCAATCTGTACCTTCAATGCCATCCCGAACAAAATTCCAACGACATTTTTCAAAGTGCTGGAACAAACAATCCTAAAATTTGTATGGAATCAGAAAAGACCCCGAATCGCCAAGGAAATGTTGAAAAAGAAAAAGAAAGCTGGGGGCATCACGTTGCCCGATTTCAAGCTATATTACAAAGCTGTGATCACCAAGACAGCTTGGTACTGGCACAAAAACAGGCATACAGACCAATGGAACAGAATAGAGAACCCAGATATGGACCCTCAAGTCTATGTTCAAATAATCTTTGACAAAGCAGGAAAAAACATGCAATGGAAAAAAGACAGTCTCTTCAATAAGTGGTGCTGGGAAAACTGGACAGCCACATGCAGAAGAATGAAACTCAACCATTCTCTAACACCATTCACAAAGATAAACTCAAAGTGGATGAAAGACTTCAATGTGAGACAGGAATCCATCAAAATCCTAGAGGAGAACATAGGCAGTAAGCTCTTTGACATCACCCACAGCAACTTCTTTCAAGATAGAGCCCCAAAAGCTAGTGAAACAAAAGCAAAAATGAACTTTTGGGACTTCATCAAGATAAAAAGCTTCTGCACAGCAAAGGAAACAGTCAACAAAACAAAGAGGCAACCCACAGAATGGGAGAAGATATTTGCAAATGACACTACAGATAAAGGGCTGGTATCCAAGATCTATAAACAACTTCTCAAACTCAACACCCAAAGAACAAATAAGTCAAAAAATAGGCAGAAGATATGGAAAGACACTTCTCTGAAAAAGACATACAAATGGCTAACAAGCACATGAAAAAGTGTTCATCATCATTAGCCATCAGGGAAATTCAAATCAAAACCACACTGAGATACCACCTTACTCCAGTTAGAATGGCAAAAGTGGACAGGGAAAGAAACAACAAATGTTGGAGAGGTTGTGGAGAAAGGGGAGCCCTCTTACACTGTTGGTGGGAATCCAAGTTGGTACAGCCTCTTTGGAAAACAGTGTGGAGGTTCCTCAAAAATTTAAAAATAGAGCTACCCTATGACCAAGCAATTACACTCCTGGGTACTTACCCCAAAGACACAGATGTAGTGAAAAGAAGGGCCATATGCATCGAATGTTCATAGCAACAATGTCCGCAATAGCCAAACTGTGGAAAGAGCCAAGATGCCCTTCAACAGTTGAATGGACAGAGAAGATGTGGTCCATATATACAATGGAATATTACTCAGCCATCAGAAAGGATGAATACCCAACTTTTACATCAACATATCCATGAAGAGATTATGCTAAGTGAAATAAGTCAAGCAGAGAAAGTCAATTATCATATGGTTTCACTTATTTGTGGAACATAAGGAATAGCATGGAGGACATTAGGCGAAGGAAGGGAAAAATGAAGGGGGGTGAAATCAGAGAGAGGGATGAACCATGAGAGACTATGGACACTGAGAAACAAACTGGGTTTTAGAGGAGAGGGGGAGGGGGGACTGGTTAGCCAGGTGATGGATATTAAGGAGGGCACGTACTGCATGGAGCACTGGGTGTTATACGATAACAATGGATTGTGGTTCACCACATCAAAAACTAATGATGTATCATATGCTGACTAAATAACATAATAAAATTTAAAAAAAATTAAACCTGTGTTAAGATGGGTTTGCCAATACTACTTTAAGTGAATTAAGAATATTTTAAACCTTAAAATTTCTAATATTGTAGATATTAATACATGCAACCCACGTAATGAAAAACTCTTTGATATCTTCAATAATTCAAGTGTGGAAGGGTCTTGAGAGTACAAACTGTGAGAATTGGGATCCCTGGAATGCCTCCGGCTGTCCTGCCGCTGTCCTGCTGCTGCTGCGCCACAAGGGGGCAGCATGCTCCCTACTAATCACCCACAGGGGTCTCCCCACATCCCTGTAGAGCACACCTCCCACTTCCTTTCTTTCCTTCTCTGCATTCTCCTGAGCTGCACAGCCTCTTCATTACAGGAAGTAACCTTCTAAGCGTGGTGCCATCAAGACCAAGGCAGTCACATATTACTCTGTAAATGTTC
>NW_027398020.1:0-2397 GCF_003265705.2 Callorhinus ursinus
TTGCATTATATGTTTCAGAGATACAGATCTGTGATTCAACAGTCTTGCACAATTCACACCACTTGCCATAGCACATACCCTTCCCAATGTCTATCACCCAGCCACCCCAACCCTGCCACACACCCACCACTCTAGCAACCCTCAGTTTGTTTCCTGAGATTAAGAATTCTTCATATCAGTGAGGTCATATGATACATGTCTTTCTTTGATAGACTTATTTCACTCAGCATAACACCCTCCAGTTTCATCCACGTCATTGCAAATGGCAAGATGTCATTCCTTTTGATGGCTGCGTAATATTCCGTTGTGTATATATACCACTTCTTCTTTATCCATTTATCTGTCGATGGACATCTTGGTTCTTTCCACAGTTTGGCTATTTTGGACATTACTGCTATAAACATTGGGGTGCACATACCTCTTCGGATCCCTACATTTTTATATTTGAGATAAATACCCAGTAGTACAATTGCTGCAATGTATGGTAGCTCTATTTTCAACTGTTTGAGGAACGTCCATACTGTTTTCGAGAGTGGTTGCACCAGCTTGCATTCCCACCAACAGTGTAGGAGGGTGCCCCTTTCTCCACATCCCCGCCAACACCTGTCGTTTCCTGACTTGTTAATTTTAGCCATTCTGGCTTGTGTGAGGTGGTATCTCATTGAGGTTTTGATTTGGATTTCCCTGATGCCAAGCGATGTTGAACACTTTTTCATGTGTCTGTTGGCCATTTGGAAGCCTTCTTTGGAAAAATGTCTATTCATGTCTTCTGCTCATTTCTTGATTGGATTATTTGTTCTTTGGGTGTTGAGTTTGGTAAGTTCTTTATAGATTTTGGATACCAGCCCTTTATCTGATATGTCATTTGCAGATATTTTCTCCATTCTGTGGGTTGTCTTTTGGTGTTGTGGACAGTTTCTTTTGCTGTGCAAAAGCTTTTTATCTTGATGAAATACCAATAGTTCATTTTTGTCCTAGCTTCCCTTGCCTTTGGCTATGTTTCTAGGAAGAAGTTGCTGCGGTTGAGGTGGAAGAGGTTGCTGCTTGTGTTCTCCTTTAGGATTTGGATGGACTCCTGTCTCACGTTTAGGTCTTTCAACCTAATTTGGAGTCTATTGTTGTGTGTGGTGTAAGGAAATGGTCCAGTTTCATTCTTCTGCATGTGGCTGTCCAATTTTCCCAACACCATTTGTTGAAGAGACTTTTTTCCATTGGACATTCTTTCTTGCTTTGTCAAAGAGTAGTTGACTATAGAGCTGAGGTTCCATTTCTGGGCTCTCGATTCTGTTCCATTGATCTATGTGTCTTTGTGCCAGTACCATACTGTCTTGATGATGACAGCTTTGAAATAGCGTCGGAAGTCCGGAATTGTGATGCCGCCAGCTTTGCTTTTCTTTTTCAACATTCCTCTGGCTATTCGGGGTCTCTTCTGCTTCCATACAAATTTTAGATTATTTGTTCCATTTCTTTGAAAAAAGTGGTTGGTATTTTGACGGGGATTGCATTGAATGTGTAGATTGCTCTAGGTAGCGTTGACATCTTCACAATGTTGGTTCTCCCAATCCATGAGCATGGAACGTTTTTCCATTTCTTTGTGTCTTCCTCAATTTCTTTCTTGAGTATTTTATAGTTTTCTGAGTACAGATCCTTTGCCTCTTTGGTTAGATTTATTCCTAGGTATCTTATGGTTTTGGGGGCAATTGTAAATGGGGTCGACTCCTTAATTTGTCTCTCTTCTGTCTTGCTGTTGGTGTATACGAATGCCACTGATTTCTGTGCATTGATTTTATATCCCGTCAGTTTACTGAATTCTTGTATGAGCTCTAGCAGTTTTGGGGTGGAGTCTTTTGGGTTTTCCACATAAAGTATCATATCATCTGCAAAGAGTGAGAGTTTGACTTCCTCTTTCCCAATTTGATGTCTTTGATTTCTTTTTGTTGTGTCATTGCTGTGGCTAGGACTTCTAATAATATGTTGAATAGCAGTGGTGATCCCTGCCATGTTCCTGACCTTAGGGGAAAAGCTCTCAGCTTGAGCCTCAGTTTTCTTATTTCTGAAGATAACATGGGGATAATAAAATCAATTTCAGAGTGATATTGTGGCTAATAAACAAAGCTGTAGGCATATTTTGTAGATCCTAACAAAATGTTCAAAGGTGAGGGGTATGATATTTGTGTGTGCGTGTGTTTATTCACACTTTTCTTTGAAGTAAACCTGGGTGCTCATGTGCACACACAGAATCATTATTAGGTGATCTTTCCTGTCACAATAAACTTGACAGAAAGTGGGAGAGGATAAGAAAGAAAAGAATGAATATTTAGATTAGTGTGAAAGTTAAACTATGTAAAAATTTGGACACAAAGATTTAAGATAGAACAAATCGCCTTAAGGATTCAG
>NW_027398020.1:2497-14677 GCF_003265705.2 Callorhinus ursinus
AGGCTGCTTTCACTTCCCTTGAACAAAGTGTTATTGGATAAATGTCTGGATTATTTTTTCATTGTGGTTGTAAGAAATGACCACGCTGCTTCCTTAAAACAAATCAATTTATTTTCTGATAGTACTGGAAGTCAGAAGACTGAAATAGGTCCCCCTGGGCTAACATCACTCTGTCTGCAGAGAAGAGTTCATTGTGGAGGTCTGGGAGAGAATAGGTTTTCTTGCCTATTTCAGCTTTAGGGCCACCTGTACTCTCTTGTTTATGTCCCTTCCCTTTACCTTGAAAGCCATCAAAATAGCATCTCGAAATCTCTCTCTGACTCCAAGACTGCTGCCTCTCCCTTCCACAACTGCAGGACGCTTGTCATCTATTGAGCCCAGCTGGATAATCAGAATAACTTTATCCTGGTCCAGCTGACTAGCAATGTTAATCCCATTTGCAACCTTAATTCTCCCTTGCCATGACAAAATCCAAAGATTTTGTAGATTAAGATGTGGAAATATTCGGGGGACATTATCCTGCCTACTAAAGTATTTTTCCTAGGTATATTTGATGTCAACTCAGAGGCCCTTCATTGGAGAATCAAACACAATTGATCTCAACTCTAGATGAGTACTGAGTCTTTTCTCTCCAAACCACACAGGAAGAGGATCACATGGCTTATTTATTAAAATCACCCTAAAGCTGTAAATGGTAAAGTAAACTATCAACTAAGGAAATTCAGTATCATCTCAAAGTTAAGGTAAAGTCACGGAGGTTAGAACTCTGGAAGGCAGGTAAATTCATGAGAAAGAGGATTAAAAAAAAAATGGATTCACCTGACTTCTAATCTGGCCTCCCAGGAACAAAATATCAGCAGGAAAAGTTGCCTTTCTGTCCAGACCAGTTGCCCACTGGGAATGCAGTGCTCTGAAGTGGGAGTAACAATGGAAACAGTGCCTAATGAGCAGACACAGAGCTGTAAATATCTCCTCTGCTGCAGAGCTTCAGCATGTGAAACCTTGGATTTGCCACAACATAGTTGTTATTTCTGGGTTCCTAAGTCTGGCTGGGGGACCCATGCCTCTTTGCTTCCTGCTGTCCTGTCTGGGAACAGAGCTGCGGTCTCCAGCATCAACCATCCGGGGAGGAATTCAGACCTCCACATGGAGACTTTCATCTTAGAGACCCCAACCAGGTGAGCCTGAGAGCTCAGCAGGTACTTCAGGAAAGGAGCAGAGAGAATGGAAGCTGAGAACTTTGACCTGAGGTCACCTGAGACTAGGTACACTCATTTATAATTAATTTACATAGTGTGTTCAAAAGAGAAGTGTCCATAGGACCCAGCAATACAGGCATCGTTGTTGACGATACATGGTGGGAATGGAAGTCCAGTTGGATGAGACAGGGGAAGGAGTGGGCAACCTAAAGTGATTCCAGTGAAATTAGAACATGTCCAAGGAATTTTGCAGCTAAGGGGAGCAGGAAATCAGAGTATTTGATTGTTTAGAATGTGGTGGTTTTGTACATGTTCTGTATTTATAGAAACCCAGACCCATGCAGGTAACTATTCCCTTGCGACAGCAGTTCCTGATATACACATTTCTCAGAACCTTCTCTCACACTGAGTATTCACATGGAAAAGTGTATTTCATATGCAACAAGGGGTATGCTAACTAGCTTTTCTTGTAATACTTCATGACCAAAAAGTGTGTAAATGATGGAGGCATTTGTGAAAAGCAGAGAAAACGCACCCAAATATGTTCAATGGTGAAAATAACTCATTTACTCACAGGAAGGAACAGTGCTATAAGCTTCCTACATGTGGTGACCTATGCTGTATCCATCCTAGGAGGATGGGTACTGCTGTCCCCACTCTCTGAGTGAGGATATTCCCATTTGGAATGGATTGATTGTCTCTCCCAAGTTCCAACATTGTATATGTGGTAGATCTGATGTTCAAAACCTGGTTTTCCGATTCAAAAATCTGACACTTAAAATCATTCAGAAAAGTCTTTTATTATTTCATCTTTAAAAATCTCCTTCTAATGTCCTACATTGTGTCCTACAGTGTGTATTTTCTGTTGTAAATTGCAGGTTTATTCCCTTTGCACATTTTTCTAGAGGGATATTCAATCAGTAAAATGTCTGACATCATAAAAAGGCCACTCTTTTCTTGTTTAGATACACTGTTATTTTTCTGCTTTGTTAATAATTCTGGGCAGCAAGGGCATGTGGCAGGGGCTGGAAGGCTGCCAGAACTGGGGAAGCTTTCTGCTCATCACAGTCTCTCAGGAATCCCTTGAGGTTATTAGATCTCTGTGACCTCTCATGTCCATTTCTTTCCTGCATTTTATGAACCTCCTTTTTTTTTAAGATTTTATTCATTTATTTGACAGAGAGAGACACAGCGAGAGAGGGAACACAAGCAGGGGGAATGGGAGAGGGAGAAGCAGGCTTCCCACCGAGCAGGGAGCTTGATGTGGGGCTGGATCCCAGGACCCTGGGTTCATGACCTGAGTGGAAGGCAGACGCTTGACGACTGAACCACCCAAGCCCCCCACTAACTGACATTTAAAGAAAAACTTAAAAAAAAGAAAAAAAGTAATAAATAAATAAATGAAGCCCATATAATTCAACACTTTTATGCTTTTTTTTTTTTCTTTCCTTGTAGTCACCACCACCACATGGAAGCAGACAATGACACAGGAATTTCAGAGTTTCTTCTTCTGGGATTATCAGAGGAACAAGAATTACAGAACATCATATTTGGGCTTTTCCTCTGCATGTACTTAATCACTGTGCTTGGGAACCTGCTCATCATCCTGGCCGTCAGCTTAGACTCCCATCTCCACACCCCCATGTACTTCTTCCTCGCAAGCCTGTCCTTTGTAGACATCTGCTTCACCTCCACCACCATCCCCAAGATGCTGTGGAATATCCAGACTCAGAGCCAAGTCATCACCTATGCCGGCTGCCTCACACAGATGTACTTTTTCTTAAACTTTGGAGGCTGGGACGACCGTCTCCTGACTGTGATGGCCTATGACCACTTCGTGGCCATCTGTCACCCCTTGCACTACACAGTCATCATGAACCCCCGGTTCTGTGGACTGCTGGTTCTGGTGTCCTGGGTCATCAGTGTTCTCAATTCCTTGTTACAGAGTTTAATGGTGTTGCGGTTGTCCTTCCGTACAAAGGTGGAAATCCCCCATTTTTTCTGTGAACTCAATCAAGTAGTTGGGCAGGCCTGTTCTGACACCTTCCTTAATGACATGGTGATGAATTCCGGAATTATGTTGCTTGGTGGTGCTCCCCTGGCTGGGATCCTTTATTCCTACTCTAAGATTGTTTCCTCCATACGTAGGATATCCTCAGCTCAGGGTAAGTATAAAGCATTTTCCACCTGTGCATCTCACCTCTCTGTTGTCTCCTTATTTTTTGGAACCAGCCTAGGAGTGTACCTTAGCTCTGCTGCTCCCCAGAGCTCCCACTCAAGTGCAGTAGCCTCGGTGATGTACACGGTGGTGACGCCCATGCTGAACCCCTTCATCTACAGCCTGAGGAACAGAGACATAAAGAGGGCCCTGAAAAGAATCACTGGGGTTCCAGTGATGTAAGGGGCCATCGTCCTGGGGCTGAAGAAATGCCCATGTTTGAAGGGCTCACAGACTCAGAGCCAGGAACTGCTATTCTTTGATCAGTCTGTGGAAATAGAATCTGCTCCTTGTATATATTTTCTGGAATTTCCGTTCGTTTGAATTCAACTTCTCCATGCATTTGCTTAACTCACTTTATTAAGCTTCTGCTCTGTCTGATACACAGACAGTGTTCCCCTCTCTAGATTTTCATATGTCCCCATTGTTTTCCCAAGCCTTGGATCACAGGTCCCTGGAAATTTCTACATCTTACATGGGGGAAGTTGGATTTCTTAAAAATAATTTCTTTTTAAACCACTTAATATTGTGCCAAGTAAATTTTCTCTAGAATTCCTAAAAAATAATTATGGTTGTATTCTTCATATGGAAGAAACTACACTTGGCCAAGAGCCCTTCACATAACTTTACTGTAGAGGAGAATACAAAACAGCAGTTTTTACCTTGAGACTGTCAGTCTTTTTGCATCACACCTTCACTCCTCTTCCTAATAATGTGGTCTCTAATCTTGTTCTGTTTAAGTCTCAGGCTACTGACAGGGGTGCTCTGACTAGGAAAGCCTGGACACTCCCCTGCACCCCTGTACTTGTGGACACACCCACAGATGCTTCCCTCACCAGAGCTTCTGCTGTGGCTGCACCTGCCCTTGGGTTCTTATTGTGAATGCAAGACACAGCTCAGCATCACTCATCAGAGAACTCTAACAAGATGAGGTTTATTATCAAAGGTTCTTGTAGAGATAACCAAAAAGTCTAGGGGGCCCATTATTGGGATCCATGGACAGAGAGGCTAGGGGTTCCTAGGTTCACTCTATATTGACTAGTTTAAAACATAAGAGTGAAATTCTGGCCAGGAGAGGGAAGGCATGGTCACTCATGTGTCAGTATCCAGTTTACCCAGGGCTTTCTGAGGAGGTTCTTCATGGCTGGAGCAGCCTGAGTGCTTATGTGGTAATAGTGTCACACACCTGACAATGTGTTTATTCAGCATGGTTGTCTCTGAAATGGAAGCTTCGGAAATCAAAAGCTTAATGTCAGGGACTTTCTCTACAAACATATTCCTGTGCTTTAACACTAGTTTCCTTGTTTTATTCTATTATTCAACTATTTATTCTATTATATTCCAGAATGCCTACCATAGTCACTATTAAACACTGATGAGTGAAAATATATCTCCGGTGGAAGTCTACATGGGAAGAAAATTTGAATAAATAGATTGACCTGATATTTTCTTAGTTTCTCTGATGACCAGAAGTATGAGGATGAATTTTCTTTGGGTAAATCCAAGTAGTGGGATCCATGGATCATAGGGTAGTTCTATTTTCAATTGTTCGAGCCCCTCCACTCTGTGTCCCAAGTGGCTGCACCAGTTTGCATTCCCACCAACTGTGCAAGAGGGTTCCCCTTTCTCCACATCTTTGCCAACATCAGTTGTTTCCTGTGTGGTTAATTTTATCCATTCTGACAGGTATCAGTTGATATCTCATTGTGATTTTGATTTGTGTTTCCCTGCTGATGAGTGCCATTGACCATCTTTTCATGGGTCTGTTGATCATCTGGATGTCTTCTTTGGAGAAATGTCTTTTCATGTTTCTTGTCATTTTTAATTGAATTACCATTAATTTTTTTGGTATACTTTTTTATATAGTTTGGATATTAATCCCTTATTGGATAGATCATTTGCAAATATCTTTTACCACTCAGTAGTTGTCTTTTTCTTTTGTTGACTGTTTCCTTTGCTGTGCAGAAGTTTTTTATTCAATGTAGCCATCTACAACACAGATGGACTTAGAGGGTATAATAATAAGGGAAATCAGTCAGTCAAAGAAAGACTGATACCATATGATTTCACCCATATGTGGAATTTAGGACACAAAACAAACAATGAAAAAAAGAGACAAACAAAAATCTAGACTCTTCAATATTGGGAAAAAAGTGGTGGTTGCCAGAGGGGAGGTGGGTGGAGGTTGGGTGAAATATGTGATGAGGATTAAGAATACACTAATTGTTATTAACACTGAGTAATGTATAGAATTGCTGAATCACTATATTGTACACATGAAACTAATATTACTATGTACGTTAATTATACTGGAATTAAAAAATAAAAAAATAAGAACTACAAGCGTGCAACATTTCAACCCAACCATTTTGTTAATAATCAAAATATTTATTTTTTATGCTGTGCATCTATTTATTGAAGCAGAGATGTTTGGTGTCCACAACTGAGGGGGTTTATTCATTGAGGTGACAGATTGCTTTGTGCACCTGTTTTATCACAGATTTGTTTTCCTATTTCCACTTGAAAACTTCTAATGCTACCTGCTAATATGACTCTCTTATTTTTCGATGAAATTACTCCCTTTTCCTAAAATTTTCCTAAAATGTGGTGAAGGAACAACATCGGTATCATCCATTTCGCATCTCCTTCCTGCTCAGAAATCCCATCCACTTGCATGACCAGAGGATGCTTCACACAAGAGCTCGATGCCCTTCTGGTCCTGTGGTTCAGGGTCAGCAGTTCTACACAACAAGCATGTCCTTCAAATATTCCCAGTTACCTGGAAGGTGGCCCACACCCAGTCACTGCTCATAAAGTCATTGGAAGGAAACTTGAATAACAGAATGACTAATTGCTCTCCTTAATGTCAGATCGTATGCCACAGACAAAAAACAGTGCACGCTAATTGCCTCATGTCTGTTCGCTTGGATTATTGTGTCAGTCAGCTATTGCTGTATAACAGGCTGTCCTTGTCAAATGGGATATCATAATACCTTTAAAATCAAATGGAATTATATGCTAGGGAGTGTTTCTGAACTCTGCTGGCTCCTCATGGATCTGGAATCAGGTGTGAATCTCTACATGGTGTTTCAAACTCTCATCCATGGTGTTGTGTGTGGTTGTGTGCTCTTCTGTCTCAGCCAATTCCTGGGCTATTATTACTACATTTCCATATGTAGGTTAATCTATTCACAGAAAAAATTGGGTTATCATGTGAATTACTTAAATTTAATTCCATTGTTCGTATATCCATATTAACACTTGGTTTTCTTCCCCGTTGGAAGTGCTATCTCGCACCCTTCTTAAGTGAGACTCAGCTCCCTGTGCTCTAGACCCTACCGGTAGCCATGCACCATTAGATTTTTTTCCACAGAACAAATCATTGGTTTAAATTATACACAATAACTTGTATATGTAAAGGGTACACTTTGGAGAATTAAAGGACCTGTACAAAGGTGAAGAGTATATAGTGCAAGTTGTATGTATAATTTAGGAGTGTACATAAGTTTTTTTCTTTAAAATTTTTATTGTTATGTTAATCACCATACATTACATCATTAGTTTTTGATGTAGTGTTCCATGATTCATTGTTTGTGCATAACACACAGTGCTCCATGCAGAACGTGCCCTCTTTAAAACCCATCAACAGGTTAACCCATCCCCACACCCCATTCCCCTCTAAAACCCCCAGTTTATTTTTCAGAGTCCATCATCTCTCCTTGAATGTCTTCACCCTCCGATTTAACCCCCTTCATTCTTCCCTCCTGCTATCTTTTTTTTTTTAACATATATTGCATTATTTGTTTCAGTGGTACACATCAGTGATATCAACAGCCTTGCACAATTCACAGCGCTTATCATAGCATATACCCTCCCCAGTGTCTATCACCCAGCCACCCCATCCTTCCCACACCCCACCATTCCAAAACCCTCCGTTTGTTTCCTGAGATTGAGACTTCCTCATATCAGTGAGGTCATATGATACATGTCTTTCTCTGATTGACTTATTTCACTCAGCATAACACCCTCCAGTTCCATCCACGTCGTTCCAAATGGCAAGATCTCATTCCTTTCATGGCTGCATAATATGCCATTGTGCTTATATACCACTTCTTCTTAATCCATTCATCTGTCGATGGACATCGTGGCTCTTTCCACAGTTTGGCTATTGTGGACATTGCTGCTATAAACATTGGGGTGCACGTACCCCTTCGGATCCCTACATTTGTATCTTTGTGGTAAATACCCAGTAGTGCATTGCTGGACTGTATGGTAGCTCTATTTTCAAATGTTTGAGGAACCTCCATACTGTTTTCCAGAGTGGTTGCACCACTTGCATTCCCACCAACAGTGTAGGAGGGTGCCCCTTTCTCCGCATCCCCACCAACATCTGTCGTTTCCTGACTTGTTAATTTTAGCCATTCTGACGGGTGTGAGGTTTTGATTTGGATTTCCCTGATGCTGAGTGATGTTGAGCACTTTTTTATGTGTCTATTGGACATCTGGATGTCTTCTTTGGAAAAATGTCTGTTCATGTCTTCTGCCCATTTCTTGATTGGGTTATTTGTTCTTTGAGTGTTCAGATTGATAAGTTCCTTATAGATTTTGGATACTAGCACTTTATCTGATAGTCATTTGCAAATATTTTCTCCCATTCTGTCGGTTGTCTTTTGATGTTGTGGACTGTTTCTTTTGCTGTGCAAAAGCTTTTTATCTTGATGAAATCCCAATAGTGCATTTTGCCCTGGCTTCACTTGTCTTTGGTGATGTTTCTAGGAAGAAGTTGCTGCGGCTGAGGTTGAGGACGTTGCTGCCTGTGTTCTCCTTTAGGATTTTGATGGACTCCTCTCTCACGTTTAGGTCTTCAAGCATTTGGAGTCTATTTTCATGTGTGGTGTATGGAAATGGTCCAGTTTCATTCTTCTGCATGTGGCTGTCCAATTTTCCCAACACCATTTGTTGAAGAGACTTTTTTCCATTGAACATTCTTTCCTGCTTTGTCAAAGAGTAGTTCACTATAGAGCTGAGGTTCCATTTCTGCGCTCTCGATTCTGTTCCATTGATCTATTTGTCTGTCTTTGTGCCAGTACCATACTGTCTTGATGATGACAGCTTTGTAATAGAGCCAGAAGTCCGGAATTGTGATGCCGCCAGTTTTGTTTTTCTTTTTCAATATTCCTCTGGCTATTTGTGGTCTTTTCTGGTTCCATACAAATTTTAGGATTATTTGTTCCATTTCTTTGAAAAAAGTGGATGGTGTTTTGATGGGGATTGCCTTGAATGTGTAGATTGCTCTAGGTAGCTTTGACATCTTCACAATGTTTGTTCTTCCAATCCATGAGCATGGAACGTTTTTCCATTTCTTTGTGTCTTCCTCAATTTCTTTCCTGACTATTTTATAGTTTTCTGAGTACAGATCCTTTGCCTCTTTGGTTAAATTTATTCCTAGGTATCTTATAGTTGTGGTTGCAATTGCAAATGGCATTGACTCTTTAATTTGCCTCTCTTCTGTCTTGCTGTTGATGTATAGGAATCCCACTGATTTCTGTGCATTGATTTTATATCCTGCCACTTTACTGAATTCCTGAGTTCTAGCAGTTTTGGGGTGCAGTCTTTTGGGTTTTCCATATAAAGTATCATACCATCTGCAAAGAGTGAGAGTTTGATTTCCTCTTTGCCGATTTGGATGCCTTTGATTTCTTTTTGTTGTCTGATTGCTGTGGCTAGGACTTCTAATACTATCTTGAATAGCAGTGGTGAGAGTGGAAATCCCTGCCACGTTCCTGACCTTAGGGAGAAAGCTCTCAGTTTTTCCCCATTGAGAGTGATATTCGCTGTAGATTTTTCATAGATGGCTTTTATGATATTGAGGTATGTACCCTCTATCCCTATAATCTGAAGAGTTTTGATCAAGAAAGGATGCTGTACTTTGTCAAATGCTTTTTCTGCATCTATTGAAAGGATCATATGATTCTTGTTCTTTCTTTTGTTAATACATTGTATCACGTTGATTGATTTGCGGATGTTGAACCAGCCTTGCAGCCCAGGGATAAATCCCACTTGGTCGTGGTGAATAATCCTTTTAATGTACTGTTGGATCCTACTGGCTAGTATTTTGGTGAGAATTTTTGCGTCCATGTTCATCAAGGATATTGGTCTGTAATTCTCCTCTTTGATGGGGTCTTTGTCTGGTTTTGGGATCAAGGTAATGCTGCCCTCATAAAATGAGTTTGGAAGTTTTCCTTCCATTTCTATTTTTTGGAACAGTTTCAGGAGCATAGGTATTAATTCTTCTTGAAATGTTTGGTAGAATTCCCCTGGGAAGCTATCTGGCCCTGGGCTTTTGTTTGTTGGGAGATTTTGGATGACTGCTTCAATTTCCTTAGTGGTTGTAGGTCTGTTCAGGTTTTCTTTTTCTTCGGGGTTCAATTTTGGTAGTTGATACATCTCTAGGAATGCACCCATTTCTTCCAGGTTATCTAATTTGCTGGCATAGAGTTGCTCAAATATGTTCTTATAATTGTTTGTATTTCTTTGGTGTTGCTTGTATGTCTCCTCTTTCATTTATGATTTTGTTGATTTGGGTCCTTTCACTTTTCTTTTTGATCAGTCTGGCCAGGGTTTATCAAACATTTAATTCTTTCAAAGAACCAACTCCTAGTTTCGTTGATCTGTTCTACTGTTCTTTTGGTTTCTAGTTCATTGATTTCTGCTCTGATCTTTATTATTTCTCTTCTCCTGCTGGGTTTAGGCTTTATTGGCTGTTTTTTCTCTAGCTCCTTTAGGTGTAGGGTTAGGTTGTGTATTTGAGACCTTTCTTGTTTCTTGAGAAAGGCTTGTATTGCTATATACTTTCCTCTCAGGAGTGCCCTTGCTGCATCCCAAAGATTTTGAAGAATTGTGTTTTCACTTTCATTGTTTTCCATGAATTTTTTAAATTCTTCTTTAACTTCCTGGTAGACCCATTCATTCTTTAGTAGGATGCTCTTTAGCCTCCATGTATTTGAGTTCCTTCTGGCTTTCCTCTTGTGATTGAGTTCTAGTTTCAAAGCATTGTGGTCTGAAAATATGCAGGGAATGATCCCAATCTTTTGGTACCAGTTGAGACCTGATTTGTGACCTAGGATGTGATCTATTCTGGAGAATGTTCCATGGGCACTAGAGAAGAATGTGTATTGCGTTGCTTTGGGATGGAATGTTCTGAATATGTCTGTGAAGTCCATTTGGTCCAATGTGTCATTTAAAGTCTTTATTTCCTTGTTGATCTTTTGCTTAGATGATCTGTCCATTTCAGTGAGGGGGGGTGTTAAAGTCCCCCACTATTATTGTTTTGTTGTCAATGTGTTTCTTTACTTTTGTTATTAATTGCCTTATATGATTGCCTGCTCCCATGTTCTGGGCATAGATATATACAATTGTTTGATCTTCTTGGTGGATAGTCCCTTTAAGTAGGATAGAGTGTCCTTCCTCATCTCTTATTGCAGTCTTTGTTTTAAATCTAATTTGTCTGAATAAGAATTGCCGCCCCAGCTTTCTTTTGGTGTCCATTAGCATGGTAAATGGTTTTCCACCCCCTCACTTTCAATGTGGTGGTGTCTTTGGGTCTAAAATGAGTCTCTTGCAGACAGCATATGGATGGGTCTTTTTTTTTATCCTATCTGACAGCCTGTGTCTTTTGATTGGGGCATTGAGCCCATTTTTATTCAGGGTAACTATTGAAAGGTATGAATTTAGTGTCATTGTTTTGCCTGTAAGGTGACTGTTACTGCATATTGTCTGTGTTCCTTTCTGGTCTATGCTGTTTTAGGCTATCTCTTTGCTTAAAGGACCCCTTTCAATATTTCTTGGAGGGCTGGTTTCGTGTTTGCAAATTCCTTTAGTTTTTGTTTGTCTTGGAAGCTTTTTATCTCTCCTTCTATTTTCAATGACAGCCTAGCTGGATATAGTATTCTTGGCTGCATATTTTTCTCGTTTATTGTTCTGAAGATATCATGTCAGTCTTTTCT
Organism: Callorhinus ursinus; assembly: GCF_003265705.2. NCBI lineage: Eukaryota > Metazoa > Chordata > Mammalia > Carnivora > Otariidae > Callorhinus > Callorhinus ursinus. The sequence continues at coordinate 13,921 of NW_027398020.1, forward strand.
GGCCTGCCAGTTTTCTGTGGAGAAGTCTGTTGCCAATCTAATGTTTCTACCATTATAGGTTACATATCTCTTCTCCTGAGCTGCTTTCAAGAATTTCTGTTTGTCTCTGAGACTCGTAAGTTTTAGTATTAGATGTGGGGGTGTTGACCTATTTTTATTGATTTTGAGAGGGGTTCTCTGTGCCTCCTGGATTTTGATGCCTGTTTCCTTCCTCACATTAGGGAAGTTCTCCACTATAATTTGCTCCATTATACCTTCTGCCCCTCTCTCTCTTTCTTCTTCTTCTGGGATCCCAATTATTCTAATGTTGTATCGTCTTATCATATCGCTTATCTCTCGAATTCTTCCCTCGTGATCCAGTCGTTGTTTATCTCTCTTTTTCTCAGCTTCTTTATTTTCCATCATTTGGTCTTCTATATCGCTGATTCTCTCTTCTGCCTCATTTATCCTAGCAGTTAGTGCCCCCATTTTTGATTGCACCTCGTGAATAGCCTTTTTGATTTCGACTTGGTTAGATTTTAGCTCTTTTATTTCTCCAGAAAGGGTGTCTCTAATAATTTCCACGCTTTTTTCAAGCCCAGCTAGTATCTTTAAAGTCAAGATTCTGAACTCTAGGTCTGACATCGCACTAATGTCCGTATTGAGTAGGTCCCTGGCAGACGGTACTACCTCTTGTTCTTTTTGTTGAGGTGATTTTTTTCGTCTTGTCCTTTTGTCCCGAGGAGAATAGATGAATGAGAAAACAAAATGCTAACAC
>NW_027398021.1:0-14671 GCF_003265705.2 Callorhinus ursinus
CTAATGGACACCAAAAGAAAGCTGGGGTGGCAATCCTTCTATCAGACAAATTAGATTTTAAACCAAAGACTGTAATAAGAGATGAGGAAGGACACTCTATCCTACTTAAAGGGTCTATCCAACAAGAAGATCTAACAATTGTAAATATCTATGCCCCTAACATGGGAGCAGCCAATTATATAAGGCAATTAATAACAAAAGCGAAGAAACACATTGACAACAATACAATAATAGTGGGGGACTTTAACACCCCCCTGACTGAAATGGACAGATCATCTAAGCAAAAGATCAACAAGGAAATAAAGACTTTAAATGACACACTGGACCAAATGGACTTCACAGACATATTCAGAACATTCCGTCCCAAAGCAACGGAATCCACATTCTTCTCTAGTGCCCATGAAACATTCTCCAGAATAGATCACATCCTAGGTCAAAATCAGGTCTCGACCGGTACGAAAAGATTGGGATCATTCCCTGCATATTTTCAGACCACAATGCTTTGAAACTAGAACTCAATCACAAGGGGAAAGTTGGAAAGAACTCAAGTACATGGAGGCTAAAGAGCATCCTACTAAAGAATGAATGGGTCAACCAGGAAATTAAAGAAGAATTAAAAAAATTCATGGAAACCAATGAAAATGAAAACACAACTGTTCAAAATCTTTGGGATACAGCAAAGGCAGTCCTGAGAGGAAAGTATATAGCAATACAAGCCTTTCTCAAGAAACAAGAAAGGTCTCAAATACACAACCTAACCCTACACCTAAAGGAGCTGGGGAAAGAACAGCAAATAAAGCCTAAACCCAGCAGGAGAAGAGAAATAATAAAGATCAGAGCAGAAATCAATGAAATAGAAACCAAAAGAACAGCAGAACAGATCAACGAAACTAGGAGCTGGTTCTTTGAAAGAATTAACAAGATTGATAAACCCCTGACCAGACTTATCAAAAAGAAGAGAAATGACCCAAATCCACAAAATCATGAATGAAAGAGGAGAGATCACAACGAACACCAAAGAAATACAAACAATTATAAGAACATATTATGAGCCACTCTATACCAGCAAATTGGATAACCTGGAAGAAATGGGTGCATTCCTAGAGATGTATCAACTACCAAAACTGAACCAGGAAGAAATAGAAAACCTGAACAGACCTATAACCACTAAGGAAATTGAAACAGTCATCAAAAATCTCCCAAGAAACAAAAGCCCAGGGCCAGATGGCTTCCCAGGGGAATTCTATCAGACATTTAAAGAAGAATTAATACCTATTCTCCTGAAACTGTTCCAAAAAATAGAAATGGAAGGAAAACTTCCAAACTCATTTTATGAGGCCACCATTACCTTGATCGCAAAACCAGACAAAGACCCCATCAAAAAGGAGAATAACAGACCAATATCCTTGATGAACATGGATGCAAAAATTCTCAGCAAAATACTAGCCAACAGGATCCAACAGTACATTAAAAGGATTATTCACCATGACCAAGTGGGATTTATCCCTGGGCTGCAAGGCTGGTTCAACATCTGCAAATCAATCAATGTGATACAATACATTAACAAAAGAAAGAACAAGAATCATATGATCCTCTCAATAGATGCAGGAAAAGCATTTGACAAAGTCCAGCATCCTTTCTTGATCAAAACTCTTCAGAGTATAGGGATAGAGGGTACATACCTCAATATCATAAAAGCCATCTATGAGAAACCTACAGCCAATATCATTCTCAATGGGGAAAAGCTGAGAGCTTTTCCCCTAAGGTCAGGAACGCGGCAGGGATGTCCACTATCACCACTGCTGTTCAACATAGTATTAGAAGTCCTAGCCACAGCAATCAGACAACAAAAAGAAATCAAAGGCATCCAAATCGGCAAAGAAGAAGTCAAACTCTCACTCTTTGCAGATGATATGATACTCTATGTGGAAAACCCAAAAGACTCCACCCCAAAACTGCTAGAACTCATACAGGAATTCAGTAAAGTAGCAGGCTATAAAATCAATGCACAGAAATCAGTGGCATTCCTATACACCAACAACGAGACAGAAGAGAGACAAATCAAGGAGTCGATCCCATTTACAATTGCACCCGAAACCATAAGATACCTAGGAATAAATTTAACCAAAAAGGCAAAAGATCTGTACTCAGAAAACTATAAAATACTTATGAAAGAAATTGAAAAAGACACAAAGAAATGGAAAACATTCCATGCTCATGGATTGGAAGAACAAACATTGTGAGATGTCAGTGCTTCCTAGAGCAATCTACACATTCAATGCAATCCCCATCAAAATACCATCCACTTTTTTCAAAGAAATGGAACAAATAATCCTAAAATTTGTATGGAACCAGAAGAGACCCCGAATGGCCAGAGGAATATTGAAAAAGAAAAGCAAAGCTGGCGGCATCACAATTCCGGACTTCCAGCTCTTCTACAAATTGTCATCATCAAGACAGTATGGTACTGGCACAAAAACAGACACATAGATCAATGGAACAGAATAGAGAGCCCAGAAATGGACCCTCAACTCTATGGTCAACTCATCTTTGACAAAGCAGGAAAGAATGTCCAATGGAAAAAAGACAGTCTCTTCAACAAATGGTGTTGGGAAAATTGGACAGCCACATGCAGAAGAATGAAACTGGACCATTTCCTTACACCACACACAAAAATAGACTCCAAATGGTTGAAAGACCTAGATGTGAGACAGGAGTCCATCAACATCCTAAAGGAGAACACAGGTAGCAACCTCTTCGACCTCAGCCACAGCAACTTCTTCCTAGAAACATCGCCAAAGGCAAGGGAAGCAAGGGCAAAAATGAACTCTTGGGACTTCATCAAGATAAAAAGCTTTTGCACAGCAAAAGAAACAGTCCACAAAACCAAGAGACAACCGACAGAATGGGAGAAAATATTTGCAAATGACATATCAGATAAAGGGCTAGTATCCAAAATCTATAAAGAACTTATCAAACTCAACACCCAATGAACAAATAATCCAATCAGGAAATGGGCAGAAGACATGAACAGACATTTTTCCAAAGAAGACATCCAAATGGCCAACAGACACATGAAAAAGTGCTCAACATTGCTCGGCATCAGGGAAATCCAAATCAAAACCCCACTGAGATACCACCTCACACCAGTCAGAATGGCTAAAATTAACAAGTGAGGAAATGACAGATGTTGCCAGGGATGCGGAGAAAGGGGTACCCTCCTACACTGTTGGTGGGAATGCAAGCTGGTGCAACCCCTCTGGAAAACAGTATGGAGGTTCCTCAAAAAGTTGAAAATAGAGCTACCATATGATCCAGCAATTGCACTACTGGGTATTTACCACAAAGATACAAATGTAGGGATCCAAAGGGGTACGTGCACCCCAATGTTTATAGCAGCAATGTCCACAATAGCCAAACTGTGGAAAGAGCCAAGATGTCCATCGACAGATGAATGGATAAAGAAGAAGTGGTATATATACACAATGGAATATTATGCATCCATCAAAAGGAATGAGATCTTGCCATTTGCAACAACGTGGATGGAACTGGAGGGTGTTATGCTGAGTGAAATAAGTCAATCAGAGAAAGACATGTATCATATGACCTCACTGATATGAGGAATTCTTAATCTCAGGAATCAACCTGAGTGTTGCTGGAGTGTTGGGGGGTGGGAGGGATGGGGTGGCTGGGTGATAGACATTGGGGAGGGTATGTGCTATGGTGAGTGCTGTGAATTGTGCAAGACTGTTGAATCACAGATCTGTACCTCTGAAGCAAATAATGCAATATTTGTTAAGAAAAAAGAAAAAGAAGAAGATAGCAGGAGGGGAAGAATGAAGGGGAGTAAGTCGGAGGGGGAGACGAACCATGAGAGACCATGGACTCTGAAAAACACACTGAGGGTTCTAGAGGGGAGGAGGGTGGGGGGATGGGTTAGCCTGGTGATGGGTATTAAAGAGGGCACATTCTGCGTGGAGCACTGGGTGTTATGCACAAACAATGAATCATGGAGCACTACATCAAGAACTAATGATTTAATGTATGGTGATTAACATAACAATAAAAATTTAAAAAATAATTTATTAAATATTAAATAAATTTATTAAATACTTATCTCTATGCTCATATACAATGTAACTAAAACAACAAAAACAGATGTTTTAATTCCTTGCCCTACAGGTAGAGTAAATAGGATACTGAGGTAGCATATATTATTGCCCAGTAAATAATCACTCCCTCCCACCTCTCTATCCCTATTCCCCACCCTGTGACTTGTTTTGGCCTTATAATGAGTGGAGTTAAATCCACTTAACTTTGGGCTTGGTAATGCGTGTCCTTGGCCAGTGGTATGTTAATAGATATGACTCCAGGCACAGGTATGAAATATGCCTCACAGTTGGACTGTGTGTTTTGGGCAACCACAGGACCAATGTAGATTAGAAGCATGTGGAGCATACCTAGATCCAGTCAGGAGCTTAAAGCCAAGCCTAGCTACAGCCAAAATAAATCACATCAATGTGAGCTCATCCACAGATGCATGAGTGAGAATAAATGTTAATTGTTGGGTGTCTATGACTGATATGGTTACTTTGATTAGTGCTTTTTACTGAAGACTATTTAATTACATAAACATGGTAAATATCCTTCACCATGATAGAGCCCATGAACCATCCTCAGTATTTCTGGGCCTTCCTCAGTCTGTGCAACTTCTGGGAAGAGAAGATTCTCTTTCCATAGGGAGCAGTGTTATACAAGCTTTGGGCTTTTACGGCCATAGATCAAGGCCTGATTACTCCTTCAGGGAAACAGGAATCAGGAAAAAACATTTCAACCTGAAATTTATTCCAATCTAAGGTATAAGCTAATCATTGGTTTTAAAGGATACCAGATGGGATTTGGGAGTGCAAAGAGGTTGTTCAGCATGTAATGTGGTATGATATGGTTCTATGAGTCTTGGCCCACCTTTCTTCCATGTCACTCATTTTTAACAATCACTGAGTAATCCTTTATTATTAGGCTGTCTTCAGTCGAAAAAAATTTTTCTAAGATTTCAAATCCCACAGGAAAATGCCCAAGTGACATGGCCTTTGTCCAAATGGGGAGGAGAGGACTGCTGTGGCTTACACAGGAATTCCCACCAAACCCGGTCATTCAGGCTTCACATGGATGACTACTAGAACTTGACCCTATGTTTTTTTTTCCCCCATAGGTAAAAACAGTCAGAAAGGAATACAGTCAGAAATACAGGCCACTTTGTAGCCTCAATTTTGAATTATCCAAGAAGGGAGTTGATCCAATAACACCTTGAGGGCTCTCCCCTCCTGTTTTCCAGAATTGGAGAGAGGCAGAAAGCCAAGTTCTCTCCTAGAAACCTCAAGCAATGGCTTGGATGAAAAGGTACACACTCTATGTGAAAAAAAAAAAGAGTGAGAGGAAAGAAAAACAAAAAAGGAGGGGACAATATAAATTGAGTTGGGTTATTAAACTAATTACATAAGTGTAATTATATTAAATCCTATGACTAATTGCTTTAAACTGCATAGCACAATAAAAATTTACCAAAAGAGTATAGAGGCATTTAAGTCACTCTCCTGTCAGGTGGTTAAAGGGAAAACCCCAATGCATTGGGAGGCAACCTCAAAGATCTATCTGTGAGAGGGGAGTATCTTTTCTTTTCTTGGTTATTTTGGGTACCCCAAAATATTGACTTTGGACTAAGGACTTTATAGCTCCTTACAGCTTCCATATAATAAAAGCTACTGTATACTGACCCCTAAATGCTCAATGTGTTTTATATCGTGAAATCCCCATGATAAAACTATGAAATCATCCCATTTCACAGAAGGAAAAACTGAGGTCTACAGAGATTAAGGAATTTCTCTGAAGTCAGTCAGTAACTAAAAAGCTGGAGTCTGAATCATGCCTTCCATTCATGGCTTTACCAGCACACACAGAACTCGGCAGGCAGGAGGGAGGGATGAGGCAGGAAAAGCGGAGAGAAAGACAGCTTGGCTCTGGGTGTTGAGGGCTGTCCTTTGGTGTCCTATGGGACTGACAAAAGTGCACCTTTCGTTCCGGGAGAGGAAAGGGAAAGTGACGTTTGTTAGGTATCCTGTATCAGCCAGGTGCTTTCTTTTAGGCTATCCCATTTCATTCTCATTTCAACTCTGCAAAGTAGGGATAATTAGCCTCATTTACAGATGAAGGAGCTAAAACACAAAGATGTGAAGTGCCTGGTCCAGGGTTACATGGAGGAGAAAGGTAGGGCTGGGGTTTGAACCCTCTTCTCTCTAAGCCCTTGTCCTTCTCCCGCACCACTGTGACTTCAACAGGGAATCAGTGTATAATTTCCACATATAACCAATAGTTATACACACTGAGTATGCCATTCAGAGGGAAAAGTTTCTAAAAAAGGAAAATAATGTTCATGATATCTAAGTTTTTTGTACTGAAAATCCTGCCCTATCCCCAACTTGAAACTTACTGTGGAGGTCTCCAAGAAAACTGTTGTCCGTGGGTCCCTGCATGAACCCTTCAATTGCCAGGTACTGAGGGGAGCATGGGAGGCAATGGGCCGCAGCCCATGCCTTGAAGGGATTCCTCACCTGTGTGTAGTGGGGACAGGAGCAGCAAGCACACATGCAGTAAACCCAGTAAGCACTGGGCCTGGGGCAAAAACGGTTCACAGTGCCTTGGAGACAGAGTAGGGAGTGTCTCTGGCCAAGAAGGGCTCCCCCCAGCGGGTGAGAGAGCTGGCTTTGGAACTAGACTTGGAAAAACTACTCCAGCTTTAATGTATGTGCTACAAGAATGATCCGCAGAGCTCAGAAAAGGGTGGAGAGCCTTCCTGATAGTGGGAAAGGTACCAGGAAGGTGCCCAGGCAGAGGGGGAAAAAGTAAATGACAAATCATGATAAGGGGTGTGGAATATTCAGGTGGAAAGCAGCAGCCAACATTTCTAAACAAGGGAATGATATGACTGGATGTGTGTCTAGAAAACTCCTCTGGCTATAGCCGGGTGTCTGATTGGAAGAAGGGAGGCATGGGCAAGCCCAGATGGAGGATGACAAAGTGCCCACCTGACCCTGGGCAGGTGCTGTGGAAACAGAAAGAAGAGCTAGGCTCTGCAGCCTTGCTTTCCCACCTGGCTGTGTGTCCAAATCCCTCAGAGCTTTGTCAAAACACAGATGCCCAGCCCCACCCTAGATGTAGTGAATCACAGTCTCCAGGGTGGAACCTTGCAAGTTTGTTTCAGAAGCCCCAAGGTGATTCTGACGTTTCTCATGAGGGGGAAGAGGAAGAATCAACACAACATAGTGAAGGAGTAGGCCTGTGAGCAAGAAGGGCCGGGGGCAGGGGGAGGAAGGGACAGAAATGATGCTAAAATTCATAACCGGGCCTCCTAAGGGAAGGGCTAGGGTGTTTGATGAGTGAGAACCCAATGCAGGAGGGAAAAGGACAAGTCCCACCATTGGATGGGAAACTCCCCTCTGCCCAGACATCCAGAGTTGTACACACACAATAGAGAGAAGTGAGGTCAGAGCTGGAAACAAAAATATGATTGAAACCATGGACTGTGTTGTTGGAAAAGATTGCCCTGGAGAATGTGTAGAGCCAGAGCCAGAGCCAGAAGGCAGCCAAGATTGACCAGGTAACAAAAGAGGAACGAGAGGGGGAGAGAAGTTGGACAGGGCCCAGCGAGGGGAGTGTGGCAGAAACGAATGCGGGGGGAGCTCTAAGACGGTGTGCTCTATTGGGTTACAGAGAGCACTGGAGGTGAAGGAGAGAAGGAAGGCTTTTACTCTCTTGTCTCAAGTCCCAGAGTCGATATCACCTGTTTCGGAGCTAGGGAGAAAAACCAGGAAGGATGTGTATGAATTCAGACATATTTATGCTTGTTATGCTTGCACTGGGGGCTCGCAAGGGGGCTTGTGGGCCAAGGGGATGACTTTTTGTAAGGTAATGCCTTCCAGAGAAGCAGAAATAAAATGCATTGTGATTGTAGGCGAGGGAAGAGAAGGGACAATACAAAATTGTCAGAACAAATGTCTCCCTTTGTTTTTATTTTCTTAATATCTGGAATGCTAATTGTGGTATCAATTAGAGGTGTTATCTTGAACCCACCGCTATCAGGAAATAGTAAGATTTACGGGGTCAACTTAACATTTCTCATAGGAATCCATGCTAGATGTCAACCTAGTGTGTGCACTATTGTCTTTAAATGCTTTTCCATCATTTTCTGATAAACTTGTTTAAAAGCAACTTGTGTCTCTTGGGAAGACCCAACTGCTCCTGTTGGGACTAATTGCAGAGGACTTGTGCATGACAAAGGGTGCTACAGGATATATGGAAAGGTGCTTAATGAATCACAAAGGTACATCACTTATTGAGTAAAAAGACTATGACAGTTCAGAGTAAATTCCGTGGAAAACGCACGCACTGTGTTTTGATGAATCAAGCACTGAGAATATTTCCTTAGAAAACAAGTCCATATTTTCATTAAAAAAGAAGAGAGAGAGAGAGAACACACACGAGTGAGAGAGAGAAGGGCTATGAGATTCAAGTGCACCAGCGAATTAACATCTTGTGGTAAAAATGCTGCCTGAGAAATTAAAATGATATTTGAAACATAAATCCAGTGTGCTAACAACTCTCGTTATAAGCACCCGCCAGAGTCAACAGACAGAGTTTGTTTGCTAGGAGGTTGTTTCTGGAGGCCAATTCTTGAGTTCTCAAAAAACATCTGTGCAAATGCAGAGGGAAAAGCCACAGCAATAGAAGCCATCAGTGGTTAGGTGTGTTATAAATACATTATTACTTCATTGTAATGGCACATGGGCCTTGGCTAGACTGGGGAATGACCTCACCAGCTGTCAGCCCTTGAGTTACTCTCCTTGAATGAGCATTCAAGATACAGCAGTGACTCTGAAGCAGCACAGTGTAAACACAGAGGTAACCGTAAGAGGGGAACCAGGCACAAATTCATCAACATCCCACAAAGAAGCGGGGAACCTTGGCCAAAACCAGAAAGACTGAGGGATTCTTCTGTCATACAAAACCACTGTTCAAGCCAGCCCTGAAGAACCTTTTTCATGGAACCTCTGAGACAGCTATCCCCTGGGCTTTCTCACTCCGTCTCCTCTCTCAGAAACGGGGCCTCATGGCCCAAAAGCAGCAAGTCTCCTTCCAAGAATCTATTCCCGTAGTGGAAACTCGGAAATGGAGGCCGAGGCTGGGTGGCAATGGTCCGAAAGCAGCTGGGCTCCTGGCAGATGTTCTTGGCACACACAGAAAACCAAGAACTTTATTTGGGGGTAGGCTTTCCTCTGCAAGGCAAAGGAAAACACTTTGAAGATAAGAAGGCTGCCCATAACTAAATGGAAAATGATGGGTGGCCAAGATGTGTCAGAAGCCATGGAAAAAATGTGAAAAGAAGACAGGGAACACTTGGAGGTGGGCTGTCCTCACTTAGCTCAAGTTTCTGACTGAGCCCTGGGCATCCTGAGAGGTGGCTAAAGCAGCTCAGATTTTAACCAGAGATGGTGCACAGCATGTGCACAGGCCTGGGAGTCAGGATGTCTGATGTGGGTTTGGGGTCCTTCCACCACAGTTTAAGTGTGAACCTCCCCCTCAGCGTCCTTGGCTGTTTCTTACTAAAGAATGCAGGGGAGGGGAAACATTTCTAGTAAACTTGGATATGCATCAGGAGTGGCTACTGGAGTAGTTGCGTGGCTGAGTGTTATTACTAAAACTGCTAAAATCAGGGGATGGGGGAGGGGGCAGGAAGGGAGAGGTAAAAGTGGGATTTTATTTTCTTAATGCAAAAGACAAAAGAAGCTTCATCTTCACTTTCTGACTGACAGAAACCCAGAAATTTCATCACATTTTGTGCCCCAAATTCTGAAACAACTAAGTAGTAGCCCAATGGGACAGAGAATATTTTGGGGATTTTGATCAGTGTCCCCCCCCCCCCAGTGCCTAGTGGAGGGCTCAACATATAGAGCATATGACAAGTAGTAGTATTTATTGAATGATTGAATGAGTGAATGTCCACAACGGTCATGAGTGTCCCATGTTTTCGGCCACGTACCACACATAGCTTAAGGTGGTACACTCATCCAGCTTTGCTACCAATGGCAATTTATGTTGGTCTGCCTTTAGGTTTAAAGCCTCGTTACAAACTGAGGCATGATTTTTTTAAAGGTGAGTGTCTTTGTATTGTAATTACTTGGGGGCGGAGGGATGCATTCTATTCAATTAAAATGTTGTACTAATGATTTGGAAATAAATGGGAAAAATATTTCAGTTCAATAACTATTTAATTCATTTATTCACTCATTCAAGAATATGAACAACCAGAAAACAATTAACAGAACAGTAATATTAAGTCCATACCTATCAATAATTATTTAAAATGTAAATGAACTAAATTCTCCCATCAAAAGACATAGAGTGGCTGAATGGATTAAAAAAAACAAGACCCATCTATATGCTAACTACAAGAGACTCATTTGCTTCAGTTTTAAGGACGCACAGAGACTGAAAATCAAAGGATGGAAAAAGATACTTCATGCAAATGAAAACAATAAGCAGAGGTAGCTACACTTATATCAGACAAGATAGATTTTAATCCGAAGACTGTAATAAGAAACAGGTCAGTTCATCAAAAGAATGTAACATTAGTAAATACTGGTACACCCAACATAAGAATATGCATATAGAGAGAGCAAATATTAACAGACCTGAAGGGAGAAATAGACAGCAATGTCAGAGTATTGGGGGACTTCAATACCCCCACCTTTGACAATGGATAGATCATCCAGACAGAAAATCAATAAGGAAACATTTGACTTAAACTATTTGTTAGATCAGATGGGCCTAATAGACATTTGCAAAATATTCCATCTAACAGCAGCAGAGTACACATTATTCTCAAACACACATGGAACAGTCTCCAGGGTAGATCATATGTTAGGCCACAAAACAAATCATAATAAATTTAAGAAGACTGAAATCATATCAAACATCTTTTCTGACCATAATGGTATGAAACTAGAAATCAATTATAAGAAGAAACTGGAAAATACACAAATACGTGGAGATTAAACAACATGCTGCTGAACAACAAAAGGTCAAAGAAAAAAAAATCAAAAAAGAAATTTAAAAAAGTAAAAAAAATCTTGAGACAAATGAAAATGGAAACACAACCTACTAAAAAAATTATGGGATGCAGCAAAAGCAGTTCTAAGAGAGAAGTTTATTGTAATAAATGCCTTCATTAAGAAAGAGAAATATCTCAAATAAATAACCTAGCTTTACACCTCAAAAAACTAGAAAAGGAAGTATAAACTAAGCCCAAAGTTAGTTGAAGGAAGAATTAACAAAGATCAGAGTGAAAATAAATGAAATAGAGACTAAAAAGACAATAGAAAATATCAATGAAACAAAAAGCTGTTTTATTTTTTAAAAGATAAACTAGACAAATCTTCAGCTAGACTCTCCAGGAAAAAAAAAGAAGACTCAAATAAAATTAGAAATGCAAGAGATGTTACAAATGATATTATACAAATACAAAGGGTTATAAGAGGTTACATAGAACAATTGTATGTCCACAAATTGGTCAACCTGAAAGAAATGCATAAATTTCTAAAAAAGACACATACCAAGACTGAATCATGAAGAAATAGAAAATCTGAACAGACCAGTTATTGGTTAGGAAATTGAATGATTAATCAAAAACCTCCCAACAAAGAAAAGTCCAGGACCAGACGGCTTCACTGATGAATTCTATCAAATATTAAAGAATTAACACCAATCCTTCTTAAACTCTTCCAAAAAATAGAAGAGGAGGGAATATTTCCCAACTCATTTTAGGAGACCAATATTACCCTGATACCAAAGTCAGACAAGGACACTACAAGAAAAGAAAATTAAAAGCCAACATCCCTGATGAACATAGATGCAAAATTCTCAACAAAATATTAACAAATTGAATACAACAATACATTAAAAGATTCATATACCATAATCAAGTGGGATTTATTCCAGGGTTGCAAATATGGTTCAATATCTATACATTAATGTGAAATAACACATTAACAAAATGAAGGATAAAAATCATATAATCATCTCAATAGATGCACAGAAAGCATCTACTGGAAAAAAAATCAATATACTTTCATGATAAAAACTCTCAACTAGATATAGAGGGAACATACCTCAACATAATAAAGGCCATATATAACAAGCCCACAACAAACACCATACTCAACAGTGAAAAGCTGAAAGCTTTCCTGCTAAGATCAAGAACAAGTCAAGAATGCCTACTCTTACCACTTCTGTTCCCATAGTATTGGAAGTCCTAGCCAGAACAATTAGGCAAGAAAAAGAAATAAAAGGCATCCAAATTAGAAAGAAAGAAGTAAAATTGTCTTTATTTGCAGTTGACATGGTATCATATATAGAAAGTCCCAAAGACTCCACTCAAAATCTGTTAGAACTCATAAATTCAGTAAAATTGCAGGACACAAAATCAACGCACAAAAGCCAGTTGTGTTTCTATACACAAGCAATGAACTCTCAGAATGAGAAATTAAGAAAGCAGTCCCATTTACAGTAGCATCAAAAAGAATAAAATAGGAATAAACAACTAATCTGAAAATCCTTTTAAAATTCAAGGCATTTTGTGGAAGTCTTACCATCATGATTATGATTTTGAATTTAAATAAGAAATTAGCACCTGTACATACAATGATGTTTGTCATTGTTACCAGAAGTCTTAGTCTTGGCAAATATTTAATGCTAAGTATTCTAAGTATGGCAGATCTGGGTTGATGGACTTTGATGTGGCACCTTATGGGCTGGAGCTGCTGGTATTCCTGTTGACCAGTGTACTTCAACATGAAGAATCCAAAGGCAAATAGTTCCGTCTTTGCAAACCAGCACAGCAGGGGAGCTACAAGGGGCAGTGGGCTCTAAGGTAGCCATGGCTGAGGGAAATAGTGGCAGGACTCTAATCCGCCTGATACTTGGCGTCACATGAACAAAGCACAATGGGAAGGGTGCACCTCACAGGCCTAGGGTCTCCTGGACAATGTGGTGCCAGCATTGTCTTGGGTTCCAAAGGAAAACTGGAATCTATGCCTATATGCCATCAGCCACTGAAATAAAGCCTGTTATACAAAAGAATGGTGACCATATGTTGGTGGCTTTAAAAATCATGGATATTTTAAAAATCCTCCACAGACCTTTATAGGTATTCATTTCTGATTTTAAAACCTGTCTTATGAAAGGAATAACAGGGCACAGAGAATTAAGGAAAAATATGGTCTTCCTCAATTCTTAGGACTTTCAGCTATTGTCAGCAAGTTTTGGGGTGTTCACTTAATCTAATGCTGTTTCTCAAAATTGACTATAACTGAATTTGAACTCCTGTAGAAAACTAAACTGCAGTGGTAAGGCAGATGTTATCTTCATTTTATGGACGAATTAGCTGAGGAGGAGGAAGATTGACAGTTGTGCTAAGACCAGAAACAGAATATTTGACTCTGCTGGACACAGTGTGCTTGAGCACACTTGAAATTACCACTGCCAAAGTCTAGCGTTGCACTGTCCAAAACAGTAGCCCTGAGCCACATGTGGCTACTAAGCACTTGAAATGTGGCTAGTCCAAGTTGAGATGTGAGAAGTGTAAAATACACACCAGAGTTCAAGACAGTACAAAAAAAAGTATAAAATAACTCATTAATACTTTTATGTTCATTATATGTTGAAGTGATAATATCTTAGATACATTAGGTTAAATATAATATATTACTAAAATTAATTTCACCTCTTTTTACCTTATTGAATGTGGCTACTAGAAAATTTAAAGTCACAAATATGGCTCAGCGTATATTTCTAATGAACAGTGCTCATCTACACAGAGTACCCTGTTTCTTCTTTGGAGGGACTAAGATATAACCATTCACTTTGTGTTGCAGTGGAACTTCCGTAGCAATTATACACCTTCCTCTCAAGCTTTCTTTATGTTCTGAAACAGCTATAAGCAAGAACATGATGGCACATGTTTTCACATGGGCCTATGATCTTGCCTGTTCAAAGAAATACTAGGCAAGGAGCTATGGCTACATTTTATTTGAAGAAAATAGATGAAAATTATGGAAACAATAGCTCCATATTATTTCTCTTTCCTTTGGTGTCTATATTTAAACAGTCTAGGGATTTTTATCTCAGTCCATGACCAGATACTCTTCTAGAATGTTTTCTCATTTAATTTATTTTTTTCCCTTAAATAAGAGTATGAATCCCTACTTCCTGCCCTGCCTCTTGGCCCCCCTTGACCTTCCTAGGGCAACATCTTGGAAGACATCCATCACACAAGCACACAGAATTGAGAACAAGGGAGACCTCTGGATGTTCAGATGTTAGAGACTGACTCCATGCTCTGGTTTATAACAGGCAGTGGTCTAACAGGGTATTTACAGCTCAAGAAAAAAGAAAAGAAAAGAAAAGAAAAGAAAGAAAGAAAGAAAGAAAGGAAGGAAGGAAGGAAGAAAGAAAGAAAGAAAAAAAGGAAGGAAGAGAGAGAGAGAAAGAAAGAAAGAAAGAAAGAAGGAAGGAAGGAAGGAAGGAAGGAAGAAAGAAAGAAAGAAAAAAAGGAAGGAAG
>NW_027398022.1:0-11577 GCF_003265705.2 Callorhinus ursinus
GTTAGCCTGGTGATGGGTATTAAAGAGGGCACATTCTGCGTGGGGCATTGGGTGTTATGCACAAACAATGAATCATGGAACACTACATCCAAAACTAATGATGTATGGTGATTAACATAATAAAAAAATAAAAAATAAATAAAAGTAAAAAAATAAAATAAAATGATTCAGAGTAGTTATTAAAATTTGAGTGCTCACAGCCAAGCACGGCACTTGGGGCTATATGAGTATTAACTCACTTAAATAGTATCCCTGTGTGTAGTGAGCAAATAAGCTCAGAGAGAAAGGTAACACCACCGAGGTCACGCGGCTTGTCGGTGGTGGGGCAGGGATTCCAGCCAAGTCCCTGTAACTCCCACCCAGCCACCCTGTCCCTCACATGACTCCTCCATGTAGGCACTGCCTTCCACGTTATAAGGCAGGGTTTTCAAGCAATTGAAAATGGGATGAAGTCTTTCTCATAGTTTCTTATTGCCTTCTCCATACAACTGGGAGGTGTCCAAGGGCCAGGACTGTCATTTGCCTCACTAGACCGGGAGCTCCTCGAGGGTAGAAGTCGTACCTCCCCTATCAGACCAGTACTTCCTTGTGCCTCCCCCACCAGACCGGGACATCCAGCTCTCCCGGCCCCCCACCCTGCCATCCTGCCTTCCTCTGCCCTCCATCTGGCAGGCAGTTGGGGCTCTGCTCTCCTTTCCCGGCAGGGGGCCCTGGCGCTGTCCCCTCCCTGGGTCCCCCTCCCATGGCTCCTTCCCTTCAAGGCCAAAAGCACACGCGTCATCTCAGTAAGCAGAGCCGTGCCCGTGCGCCCCGTCTCGCAGGCAGCTGGAGCAGAAGGGAATCTGGTCTCTTTCCCACGGCAGCACGGAGCCCACCCTGGACGGGGCCCTGAGCAGGGGGCAGGGCGCTTTGCCTGGCCCAGCTTCCCCTCAGAGAGCACAGGGACAGTCCTCTCTGCCCCACCAGGACTGCCTCAAAAGCCCTGCTTCTACCATCCAGTCAAACTTACCACCACTAATTCCCCTCTCTGCCTCAGCCCCCAAATCCCCGTCCCAGCCTCAGCCCTGCCCCTCCTGCTCTGCGAGTTTCCCCATCTATGAAATGGGAATGACGACCCTCCTGCCCTTCCCTCACAGGCTACTTCTGAGAATGGGCCAGGTTGTGCTTTCGGAGGCTCTGGGACGGGGCGGGTGATGACAGCGGCGCATGGACACGGCTCCCGCCAGGCTGGGATCCCGGCCTCCCTACACCCCAGGCAGGATGCTCCAGGATGGTATGGGGGGGCGGTCCATGCCGCCACCTGTTGGCCTGGGTCCTCCTTGTGCTTTGGAGTTGGACACATTTGGATTCAAATCCTGCCTCTGTGCAGATATAAAATGTTTGTAACCCTTGACTCACAGTCCCACTTCTAGAATCAATCCTTAGACATAAAGATGCCATTACCGACCAACGTCCATTCCAGGCTGGCTCTCACAGTGTGGTAAGAGCAGAAACCTTGAAATGGCTAGGATGTGCATCAGGAGGGGGACTGGGTGACTAAGCCATTGGCTTCTGCAGAACAACAGACACAATAACTTGGCACCTGATGCGCAGAATATATCGTCCAGCACGCCATAGGCTGTTAGGGAAAAAATACATTACAGGAAACAAAGTTATGGAGGGGCATGTGCAACAGCACCCCTATTCTCCCAGCGCCCCTGTGTACCTGCCTATAGGTTTGTGCACACTCATACGCACAGGAGGGGATCGGTTACCTCGGGTGGGAGGCAAGTGAGGGACAGAGAACGAAAGAAGTTTGGGAAAGTCTAATCCTATTTTATGTACTTTGCTGTTGTTTACATTGTTTTGATGAGCCCTTATTAAAAAAGATAAAGCAAGAGCGATTTTTAAAACTTCCCCTCTCGGTCACTGATCTACAATGGGACTTGGGCATCTCAGGGCAATGAGCCTCAGTTTCTTCATCTGTAAAATGGAAATAACAAGGTGTGTCTCGTAGCTCCACTGTGTGCACGGAAGAGGTTGTGGCACACAGTTAAGTTCTCTTCCCTCACGTGGGAAGGGCGAGGGGAGAAGGGGAGGCTGCACCCAAAAGCCAGTGGCCCAGCTCTCAGGGGGCAACCACTTTGACTGACATGGGGGAGTTTCCGCCTCCCCCCCATCCCCCAGTCACAGACTCAGCCCACGCTCCCTGCCTTCTCCAGCTCTTGTGAATGCTAAGCCAGCTTCCGTCCCTTCGCTGCCAAATGACCCAGACCAAGGTCCATCCCTCTCTGAGCGTCAGTGGCCCCACCTGGGAAAAGGCAGGTGTTTCCCACCCGCCTCCTGGGTGTGTCCCGTGCACCCGGCTTCCTCAGGGAGGCAGGCTCTTCTGCAGCATCAGGACGGTGAGCAAGGGAGGGAGAGGGCTGAGCTCTTGAGTAAACATCGCTTCTCATGCAAAAGCTCAGAGCTCTGCCCCACGCCACGTTCACCTGAGATGTCTGGAACGGGTGAAGAATCCCGAAGCGCTCTGCAAACAGACCTCGAGCTGGCAGCTGCCCCTCCGGAATTGGGGTTAAATTCTGGGCTTGCGCTCAGAGGAGCACAGCGATTTGCTGGATTCCTCCCTGTCTTCTCCCTCGAGAGTCAGAGATGAGACACAGTTCCCAAATTCCTGGAGATTAGATAGGAACGTGGACACCAGGCGGGGGGCAGGCCAGACACCGTCCACCCCGGAGAAGACCCTTGGGGACAGACGCTGAGGACCGGGTGCCGAATGTGGCCTGTGGATTCCAAAAAGCCCCTGGAACTTAGCACCCAGAGGAGCAAGAAGGGAGGGCTGTCCCCAGTCAAACCAAGCTTAAACGTGGAAAGACTGAGTTTACGGAATTGTCTGAGATTACATTTTCTGCCCTCAGGCAGAAAGGGAGCTCGGGACAGAAATTCCCTTCCGTGAGAGAAAAAGAAAGTTACAGTGTCTGGCACACACCACACAACGTGGCTTGAAAATTCATACTCACCATACACACAGCCCCTAGATTTGAAAATAATGAAAAGAGTCGCTGGAGTGAGAAGCAGCTCCAGACCCCCACGCACTCGGCCTCCCTCTGCCCCCAAGGAGGCTCTGGAAGCCCAGTTTGAAAACCTGCACACCAGACCAAAGGTAGGGTGGCCACATGCAACCCATCCCTGCCCTCAGGAGTCCCTCTTTCCCAAATTTGAGTTGTCACCCCAGATCAGAGCAGATCAGGGGCCCCGGGGCCTGTCGTGGGAGCAGACCAGGGGAGCACACAACCCTCCGGCACCCGAGGAGTGCCCCCAGGACTTGCAGGGCAGCACTACTCACACCCCTCGCCCCCCAGAAGCTACCTGGATGCCCCTGGGGACCTCAACCTGCATACCCCAAAATGACTGCCTCACTTTGCTCCCACACCTGCCCCACCTCCAGTTCTGGAACCACCTTCAACTCTGGGCCCGAGAAGGAAATGTGGGCAGGAACCGAGGATGTCTCCCTGTCCTTCTCTTCCATCCAAGCGGGCACTAGGTCCTGCCAACTGCATTTCTCAGGCATCTCCCGAATCCAGTGCTCCTGCCACGTCTGCATACATACTTGCGTCTCTGACGTTGGCAAGCCTCCCAGCCTCCGGGGAGGCCAGAGAGGGTAGTAGGCACGGAATTGCCTGGGTTCAAAACCTAGCTTCACCGTGACTATTAGTCATTGGCTACTGAGCAAGTTTTCCAACTGTCCTCAACCTTCTCATCTTTAAAATTACATGATGGAATGCCTGGGTGGCTCAGTCAGTTAGGTGTCTGCCTTTGGCTCAAGTCATGGTCCCAGAGTCCTGGGATGGAGGCCCGCGTCAGGCTCCCTCCTCAGCGGGGAGTCTGCTTTTCCCTTTCCCTCTGCTGCTCCACCTGTTTGTGCTCTCTCTCTCTCAAATAAATAAATAAATTCTTTAAAAAATAAAAAAATTAGCATGAGAATAGCCCCTACCTTACAGTATTGTTTAGAGGATTAAATGAGTTAATAGTGCAAAGTACTTGGAATGGTGCCCGGAACATAATAAATGAGAAGTAACTATCAGCTAACATCATTCCCCACTCCATCCTCTCTGCTGCGGGGTGGTCTTCCTAACCTGCAAATCTGACTTCACCTCCCATTACAGGTCCCCCACTAGACCCTTCACAGTTGGGGCTCCACTAACCACTCTTATTATCATTTGCTATGTAACAAATGACCCCAAAACGTAGTGGCTTCAAACAACAAAGAACGTTGATCATCTCCCTTAGGGTCTGCGGGTTGCCATCCAGGGCAGCTCAGCTGGGTGGCCCCGGCTCGGCTGTCCCACACAGTGCAGCCAACGTGTCAGCTGGGGCTGCAGTCCAGCACAGGCTTGCCATTTAGGTGGCCATTGTCAGGAGGCCTCCGTTCTCCCCACATGGATCTCTCCCTAGGACGACTGGAAGGGGCAGCTGCCTTCCCCCAAAGCAGCTGATCCAAGAGCAAGGAAGGAGCCCTACTGCGTTTTAGGACCCAGCCCCGAGAGCGACATACCATCACCTCTGCCATGTTCCATCAGTCACACAGACCAACCCCAGTTCGGCATGGGAGGGGATACACAAGGGCATGACCACTGTGGAGGCTGGCTCCCATACCCCTCCAAGCCACGTTTTCCCCCAGTCCACAACTTGGGCAACAGTCCTGGAACACGCTGGCACTGCCCAGGCAGCACCTCTGTGCCTTCGCATATGCCATTCCCTCTGCCTGCAATACCCTTCCCTCACATCTCCACCTAGCCAAGACCTACTTATGTTTAAAGACTTAGGTAAGGATTTAATTTCCAGAAACACTTTTCTGCCTTTAATAGGCCAGGTAAATTCTCTTTCCTTTGCTTAAGACTGTCACAGCCATTGATGGCCAATAGTGATGATGGATTAACATGTATCGAGCACTTACGATGTTCCGAGCACTGGACTAAACGCTCTGTATGTCATAACTCATGCCCCTCCAGGAGGGAGGTGCTACCTTACAGAGGAGGGAACCGAGGCTCAGAGAAAATAAGTAATTTGCCCAAGGTCACACAACGGGTAAGAGGTAGCATCCAAAGTCAAGCCCAGCTGTCTGACTCTTTTCCACTATGAATACAGTGCTATGTCTGTCTCCTTGACCGCGAGCTCCAAGCAGGATGGAATTTTGCCTGATTGATCCCTGTGCTTCCAACGCCTAGCCCACATCAAAGAGAGGAGGGAAGGTTTAAGAAGAAGGAAGAACGGAAAGAAAGGCCAGAGGAGCAGGCCGGTCTCCGTCAGTCCGGGCCTGGAGGGTACAGGTCCAGGCAGGATCCTGAGCAGTCGGCCTGGGTCCACCCAGGTCAGTTCCTTCTCCTCCTTGGCAGAACTCGGAGATTCCCAAGGCCCAACCTGTTCGTTGAGCCCCTCCCCCTGGCGGCGGAGGGAAGTGCACCCCGCCTCATCCCACCCCGTTCCTGCAGACTTTTGTAGTACCTGTTCTTAATTTTTATGTCTGCTTAGCCACTTGTCCTATTAAAGGAGTAATTTAATTAACGCCAAGAAATGTAATTAGTTTTAATTGTTCATGATAATTCATTCTTTAATACTCTATTAATAATTATAAAAAATCCTAATGCCCAGTTACTGTCCTATAATAAGATAATTAAACACTTGTATGGGAGACACTTCATTTTCAAGTGCTGCCACATCACTTCAGTCTGCGGAGCAAAGCTTCCTTGATGCGACAAGCAGTGTGCTCACATGGAATCTCCCAAAGGTGGTGACTTTACATTTACTTTGGAGAAGGACGGGGTGGCCCAGAAGTTGGCAAAGAGCTCTGCAGCAGGCGGAAGAGACAGAGCCCTGCTGCATCAGAGGAAGGAGAAGTCCCTGGAGCGGTGCCCTGTGCTCTCCCCAAAGCCAGGGCAGGCCCATCCCGACCCGGCCACATGGCATCTTTGTGACCTTGGGCAGGCAGCTTAATGAGGTGCCAGTCAACACACATTATGGAGCATTTACCATGTCCACCGCCTGCCTGCCATAACTCCTGATGGTGGGGCCATGTCAGTGATCAAGACAGACAAAATAATGCCCTAGTGGAGCTCAAATTCTATCTTTTTTAAGAAGATTTTGTTTATTTATTTGTCAGAGAGAGGGAACACAAGCAGGGGGAGTGGGAGAGGGAGAAGCAGGCTCCCCACTGAGCAGGGAGCCCGATGCGGGGCTTGATCCCAGGACCCCGGGATCATGACCAAAGCTGAAGGCAGACACTTAACCGAATGAGCCACCCAGGCCTCCCTGGAGCTCAAATTCTAGAAGGGAGAGTTAGACCATAGATGGATGGATGCATGCATAGACAGAGGGACAAATAAATGAATAAGTAAATTCAAAGTGCTGTGAAGAAAATAAAACAACATACAGTAAAACAAGACTTGGTGTGTGTGTGGGGGGGTGCTTTTTAGCAAGACTAGTCAGAGAAAGGTTTGCAAGGAGATGACATCTGCCCCAACATCTGCATTATGACAGGAAGTCAGTCTTTCTTTTTAAGATTTTATTTATTTGAGAGAGAGAGAGAGAGCACAAGCAAGGGGAGTGGCGGAGAGAGAGGGAGAAGCAGACTCTCCACTGAGCAGGGAGCACGATGCGGGGATCAATCCCAGGACCCTGGGATTATGATCTGAGCCGAAGGCAGCCACTTAACCAACTGAGCCACCCAGGCGCCCCAACAGGAAGTCAGTCTTATGAAGATCTGGGGGAAGAGTATCCCAGGCAGAGGGAAGCATGAGACCAAGGCCTGGGGTTGGAATAAGCCTAGAGTATCTGAGAGGCGTGAAGAAGGACAGAGTGGGCTGGCAGAAACAGGAGGGGAACAGTGAGTGATGAGGTAGGAGGGGTGAGGACTGGACCACGCAAGACCCTGTAGGTCAGGGGTCAGCAAACTGCAGCCTGGGAGCCAAGTTCAGTCTACCACCTGTTCTTGTAAATAAAGCTTTATTGGAATACAGCCATGCCCATTCATTTGCGAATCATGGCCACTTCTGTGCTATAAAGGCAGTGTTGAATAGTTGTGACAGAGACCATATGGCCCACAAAGCCGAAAATATTTACTATCTGGTCCTTTACAAAAAAGGTTGCCAACTCCTGTTGCAGAGCATTGGATTTTATTTTAACTGTAATGGGAGCCCCTGGAGGGTTTTAAGCGGGCGAATGTCATGATCTAATTTATATTTTTAAACTATCATTCTGGCAGCTGGGTGGAGAGAAGACCAGAGGGGTGGCAGGGAGGGAGTGCAGCAAGAAAAGGCTTTGCAGCCTGGGCTCGGGCTGATGGAGGATCACTGCTGTGCAGAAGCCAGGGTGGAGAAGGCAGGAGGCCATGTAGGAGGCCCCTTCAGCCCCCCAGCACGAGCGGATGGGAGCTTGGACAAGCATCAAGGCTGCCAAGAAGGAGAGAAGTCTGAACTGAGAGGTCTTCAGAAGGCGCAATTGATGGGGCTTTTTGATGGACTGAGATGTCAGGAGTCTAGTCCCCCTACTGTCATGCCTGTGGCCCCCATGTGGTGCTTCCCTTCACTGGGTCTCGGTCTCCCCCTGTGGAAAATGAGGAGGTGGGACCTTCCAACTTGGCCCTCTTGGCTGGCTCAGTCTAGCCAGGAAGCTGAGTCTAAAGGAGTCACTTTACCCTTCAGCCCAGTGGTGCCTCCCATGGCCATGCACCTGCTACAGCTGGCAGAGGGGGGAGGTGGAGCCTGGGTGGGTGGGGCTGGCTGCGGTGGGGGCTTGCTTGGGCAGCTGGGCCAGAGCTGACCTCAGAGGACCCTCCAGACGACTTGGCTAGACAGAGGAGGAAGAGGAGAGGGGGCGCCCCAGGCCAATCAGAAGACTGTAAGACTCAGGCTAGGGGTTCAGTCCAGTTTCTTGCATTAAAGGAAGGAGGAAGTAGCAGAAATCCATCTGGACCTCTAAACTCCAAAAACACCTCAGGAGCATTCATTCATTCATTCCAGAAACATCTGTTGAGAACCTAGAGAACCTAATGTGGATATAGCAGTTAATAGAACAGACAGCAATCCCCACCCTTGTGGAAACTTATATTACACAAAAACCTAGCAAGCACCTATCATGTGCCAAGAGCTGGCTGTTAGTGAATGTAAGATACACTCCACCACATGGAGCTTCCATACTCATGGGGAAACCATTGTGCTCAAACATAAGCACCCGCTTAATGCCTGAGAGGTAGAATATGGTGAGTCCAAGGAGACTCAGGGGCCCAGAGCAGGTGCCATATCACCTAGGGGCCACGTGGTCTGATGGTTAATTTCATTTGTCAACTTGGCGAGGCTATGGTGTCCAGCTGTTTGGCCAAACACCAGTCTAGGTGTTGCAGTGGAGGTCTTTCTTAGATGAGATGAAGATTTAAGTCAGTAAATGTCAAGTAAAGCAGATCACCCTCCATAATGCGGGTGGGCCTCATCTCATCAGTTGAAGGCCTAAAGAGCAATAACAGGTTTCTGGAAAAAGAAGCAATTCTGCCTCTAGAATGGAACATGAAAACTCACTTGAGTTTCCACCCTCCTGGCCTGTTCTGTGGGTTTCAGACTCAAGAAGGCAATATCAAGTCTTACCTGTATGTCTGATCTGCCCTACAAATTTCAGATTCTCCAGCCCACCTGTGTGTGTGTGTGTGTGTGTGTGTGTGTGTGTGTGTGTGTGTGTCCTATTGGTTCTGTTTCTCCAGAGAATCCTGATTAATACAGGGTCCTATGGTCCGTCTTCACCTGAGCTGATGAGCCCTTAGAAGACATCTGGGCCAACACTCCAGGATGCAGGTTGAGAAACTGAGGCCCAGACCCAATAAGGGATTTTGTTGATCACCAGGACAGACAGAACTTGAACAATGGCCTCCCAATGTCATAAATGTCCCCACGCCTCCTCAGTCTGGAACATCCAGCATTTCATTTGAGAGAGCCTAGAACTTTCCATAACGAGGCAGAATCTCACTTGCCCCAAGCCTGACTGCCCCACCCAGGATGGCTGCCTCAGATCTGAAGGACGGCTCACCTCTTATCCATGGGCATTTAGCACAAATGCCAAGGCCCTGGCTGGGTGGAAATTGCACCATACTTTCCAGGCCTTTAGGGAGACCGTTTGGCATTGGACGCCCCAGTGGGTTTGGAAGAGCCCCCAGGTAAGCTGGCATTCAGGCTTTGTGGTGCGCCCCCCCACCTCCCAGACAGATCACCCCCCACCCCCACAGCCACGACCCAGCCTGCCCAGGGTGGTGGCTGAGGGGCAGGCCCTTAACTGGGGGCCAGAAAAGGGCTGAGGGAGGGATTCATTGAGGGGACAGTAGGGTGACTTGGGTCGCTCCCCTAGGAGTTGGTCTGGCTGGAGCTGGGAGGAAGGAGGGTGCAAGGGGGCTGGCCCAAGGCAGCCAAGTGCCCTTCCATGTGCACACACACACATCCAGGTATGGGCTCAGGGGACACACAGGCAGAAAGGGACAAATATCTTTAGACACCCAGAGGGAGACACGGAGTCAGACACAGCCCCAGAGAAGGACAGCTTAAACACACACACACACACACACACACGCACGCACGCACGTGCCCCCACCCCCCACCCCCGACAGCAGCCAACTAGCTTCCCTGGAATTATCTTCCCACTCTCTATGCCAAACTCTGGAAGAGAATGACCTATGTGGACCCTTGAAAGGGACAAGATGGGAAGCTCTCCAGAGCTTCTAGCCCCCATCCCTGCCCTCGAAACAAACCAAGACTCTGCCCTTTTCAAAGCAGGCAACAGGTTGGAAAGGTGAGACCTGGCCCACCCCCTGCAGTTAGACCCCTGCCTCTCCCCGCCTGCAGGTGGAGTCCAGACCTGGGGCGGGAGCTGGGGGTCTAGGGTGCAGGGAAGGACCTGGCTGGAGGGAGAACTGATGGTCCCCGTGGCCTCCTGGGTCCAGAGTCACCCACTCCCTACCCTGCCCCAGAGGCCACATGGTGCGCACAGGGCTGAGAGAATCAAGAGGACACCGGGCCTACCACTTCCTGAACCCCTACTATGTGCGGGAGGCTGGCTAGCCATCTACAGTCTGTGACTCTCCTTAAAAATCCCTGGGGGAACCCTTCTTCTCAGTGCACGGTTAAAGGAACCAAGCCAGGGATCTGGACATTTAAATAGCATGTCCCGGAGGTGGAGCAAGATGGCGGAGGAGGAGGAGACCTGGATTTCGTCTGGTCTCAGGAATTCAGCTGAATAGGGATCAAACCATTCTGAACACCTACGAACTCAACAGGAGATCGAAGATAAAAATAGTAACAACAGTCTGAACAGAAAAGCGACCACTTTCTGGAAGGTAGGACGTGCGGAGAAGTGAATCCGAGGCGATATTCGGGAGGATAGACGGCGGGGGAGGGGGCCTCCGACGGCCACTTCTGGCAAGTGCTAGAGCCGCGGAGCACAAAATCGGAACTTTTAGAAGTCGGCTCCGTGGAGGGACGTCGCTCGCTCCAGTGGCTAAGCGGGGGGTGGAACCCTCGCGGGACAGTGTGGTCTCAGGACCCCCAGGGTCACAGAAAGACCGGGGGTGCCTGGGCAGAGCTCCCAGGTATCGGAGCGGGGAAGCCGGCTGCAGAGACGGAGCCGAGGCGCGGGCTCTCAGCTCGGGGCTGCCATAAACTGTGATCCGCGGCCCAGTCGGGCCACTGCTCCTCCAGCAGGGACCCAACAAGTGGCAGATCTGGGGAGACTCCCCTCCCTCCCCGGGGAGGAGCGGCGCGGGAGTGCACCGTAGGGATCTGCTGGGTTTGGAGACTCCACACGGGGTCGGGTGCCAGTGATAGAAACGCTCGGTCACAGGCCGGGTGAGCACGGAGTGCGGCCGGAGACCGGGGACACGGGAGTGACTGCTTTTCTCTGGGGGAGCACTGAGGAGCGGGGCCCCAAGTTCTCAGCTCCTCCAGGCGGAGATTGGGAGGCCACCATTTTCACCCTGGTCCTCCAGGGCTTGCAGGGAACAAAAGCCCCTGAGAGCAAACCAGAGCAGCTTGCTTAGCCCGGACCGACAAGGGCGGGGCAGTTCCGCCTCCAGCAAAGACATTTGGGAACCGCGACAACAGACCCCTCCCCCAGAAGATCAGCACCAACAGCCAGCAAGCCAAGACCAAGTTTACCAATCAAGGAGATGGGAGAACTCCAGCGCTAGGGGAATACTGCACATAGAATTCAGGGCTTTTTTACCATAATTCATTAGTTTTTCAAAGTTAATTTTTTTAACTGTTTTTTTTTTAATTTTTCTTTTTCCCCTTTTCAAACAAGATCTTATCAATCCCTTTTTTAAAAAAAACATTTTTTATTTTTCATTTTTAGAGTCATATTATTATCCCTTCATAGTAGTTACCCTTATTTTTGGCATATATATATAAGTTGTTCTCTCTTTAAAATTTTGAGATACAATTTCTTCTAACAGATCAAAATATACCCTAAATCACTAGTGTATGGCTTTGTTCTATTCTCCTGCCTGATCACATTCTCTCCCTTTTCTTTTTCTTTTTTTTCTTTTTTCTTTTTCTTTTTAAATCTTCT
>NW_027398022.1:11677-14666 GCF_003265705.2 Callorhinus ursinus
TCCATCCCTTCATTGTATCAACCCTTACTTTGTACATATATAAGTCTTTCCTCCTTTAAAATTTTAGCAGGCACTTTCTTCTAACAGACCAAAATATGCCCAAAAGCTAGTGTGTGGCGCTGATCTGTGCACTAGCCTGATCATATTTGATCACATTCTGCTTTTTTTGTATTGTTCTGTTTTTGTTTTTATTTTTTTTCTTTTCTTTTTTTTTTCTCTTTCTTTTTTCTTTCTTTCCCTTTCTTTTCCCCTGGTTTCAGGTCTTTTCTGATTTGTATACAGTATATTTGCTGGGGACGTTGTAAACCTGTTAGCATTTTGTTCTCTCATTCATCTATTCTCCTCTGGACAAAATGACAAGATGAAAAAAATCACCTCAGCAAAAAGAACAAAAGGTAGTACCGTCAGCCAGGGACCTACTCAATACGGACATTAGTACGATGTCGGACCTAGAGTTCAGAATCATGACTTTAAAGATACTAGCTGGGCTTGAAAAAAGTGTGGAAGTTGTTAGAGAAACCCTTTCTGGAGAAATAAAAGAACTAAAATCTAACCAAGTCAAAATCAAAAAGGCTATTAATGAGGTGCAATCGAAAATGGGGGCACTAACTGCTAGGATAAATGAGGCAGAAGAAAGAATCAGCGATATAGAGGACCAAATGATGGAAAATAAAGAGGCTGAGAAAAAGAGAGATAAACAACTACAGGATCACGAGGGCAGAATTCGAGAGATAAGCGATACGATAAGACGAAACAACATTAGAATAATTGGGATCCCAGAAGAAGAAAAAAGAAAGAGGGGGCGGAAGGTATATTGGAGCAAATAATAGCAGAGAACTTCCCTAATGTGAGGAAGGAAACAGGCATCAAAATCCAGGAGGCACAGAGAACCCCTCTCAAAATCAATAAAAATAGGTCAACACCCCGACATCTAATAGTAAAACTTACGAGTCTCAGAGACAAAGAGAAAATCCTGAAAGCAGCTCGGGAGAAGAGATATGTAACCTACAATGGTAGAAACATTAGATTGGCAACAGACCTATTCACAGAGACCTGGCAGGCCAGAAAGGACTGGCATGATATCTTCAGAGCACTAAACAAGAAAAATATGCAGCCAAGAATAGCATATCCAGCTAGGCTATCATTGAAAATAGAAGGAGAGATAAAAAGCTTCCAGGACAAACAAAAACTAAAGGAATTTGCAAACCCAAAACCAGCCCTACAAGAAATATTGAAAGAGGTCCTCTAAGCAAAAAGAGAGCCTAAAAGCAGCATAGATCAGAAAGGAACACAGACAATATACAGTAACAGTCACCTTACAGGAAATACAATGGCACTAAATTCATACCTTTCAATAGTTACCCTGAATGTAAATGGGCTAAATGCCCCAATCAAAAGACACAGGCTATCAGATTGGATTAAAAAACAAGACCCATCAATATGTTGTCTGCAAGAGACTCATTTTAGACCCAAACACACCCCCACATTGAAAGTGAGGGGGTGGAAAACCATTTACCATGCTAACGGACACAAAAGAAAGCTGGGGTGGCAATCCTTATATCAGACAAATTAGATTTTAAAACAAAGACTGTAATAAGAGATGAGGAAGGACACTATATCCTACTTAAAGGGTCTATCCAACAAGAAGATCTAACAATTGTAAATATCTATGCCCCTAATGTGGGAGCAGCCAATTATATAAGGCAATTAATAACAAAAGCAAAGAAACACATTGACAACAATACAATAATAGTGGGGGACTTTAACACCCCCCTCACTGAAATGGACAGATCATCTAAGCAAAAGATCAAGAAGGAAATAAAGACTTTAAATGAAACACTGGACCAAATGGACTTTACAGACATATTCAGAACATTCCATCCCAAAGCAACGGAATACACATTCTTCTCTAGTGCCCATGGAACATTCTCCAGAATTGATCACATCCTAGGTCACAAATCAGGTCTCAACCAGTACCAAAAGATTGGGATTATTCCCTGCATATTTTCAGACCACAATGCTTTGAAACTAGAACTCAATCACAAGAGGAAAGTCGGAAAGAACTTAAATACATGGAGGCTAAAGAGCATCCTACTAAAGAATGAATGGGTCAACCAGGAAATTAAAGAAGAATTTTAAAAATTCATGGAAACCAATTAAAATGAAAACACAACTGTTCAAAATCTTTGGGATACAGCAAAGGCAGTCCTGAGAGGAAAGTATATAGCAATACAAGCCTTTCTCAAGAAACAAGAAAGGTCTCAAATACACAACCTAACCCTACACCTAAAGGAGCTGGAGAAAGAACAGCAAATAAAGCCTAAACCCAGCAGGAGAGAAATAATAAAGATCAGAGCAGAAATCAATGAACTAGAAACCAAAAGAACAGTAGAACACATCAACGAAACTAGGAGCTGGTTCTTTGAAAGAATTAACAAGATTGATAAACCCCTGGCCAGACTTATCCAAAAGAAAAGAGAAATGACCCAAATCAACAAAATCATGCATGAAAGAGGAGAGATCACAACCAACACCAAAGAAATACAAACAATTATAAGAACATATTATGAGCAACTCTATGCCAGCCAATTAGATAACCTGGAAGAAATGGGTGCATTCCTAGAGATGTATCAACTACCAAAATTGAACCAGGAAGAAATAGAAAACCTGAACAGACCTATAACCACTAAGGAAATTGAAGCAGTCATCAAAAATCTCCCAAGAAACAAAAGCCCAGGGCCAGATGGCTTCCCAGGGGAATTCTATCAGACATTTAAAGAAGAATTAATACCTATTCTCCCGAAACTGTTCCAAAAAATAGAAATGGAAGGAAAACTTCCAAACTCATTTTATGAGGCCACCATTACCTTGATCCCAAAACCAAAGACCCCATCAAAAAGGAGAATTACAGACCAATATCCTTGATGAACATGGATGCAAAAATTCTCACCAAAATACTAGCCAATAGGATCCAACAGTACATTAAAAG
>NW_027398023.1:0-11576 GCF_003265705.2 Callorhinus ursinus
GTTAGCCTGGTGATGGGTATTAAAGAGGGCACATTCTGCGTGGGGCATTGGGTGTTATGCACAAACAATGAATCATGGAACACTACATCCAAAACTAATGATGTATGGTGATTAACATAATAAAAAAATAAAAAATAAATAAAAGTAAAAAAATAAAATAAAATGATTCAGAGTAGTTATTAAAATTTGAGTGCTCACAGCCAAGCACGGCACTTGGGGCTATATGAGTATTAACTCACTTAAATAGTATCCCTGTGTGTAGTGAGGAAATAGGCTCAGAGAGGAAGGTAACACCACCAAGGTCATGCGGCTTGTCGGTGGTGGGGCAGGGATTCCAGCCAAGTCCCTGTAACTCCCACCCAGCCACCCTGTCCCTCACATGACTCCTCCATGTAGGCACTGCCTTCCACGTTATAAGGCAGGGTTTTCAAGCAATTGAAAATGGGATGAAGTCTTTCTCATAGTTTCTTATTGCCTTCTCCATACAACTGGGAGGTGTCCAAGGGCCAGGACTGTCATTTGCCTCACTAGACCGGGAGCTCCTCGAGGGTAGAAGTCGTACCTCCCCTATCAGACCAGTACTTCCTTGTGCCTCCCCCACCAGACCGGGACATCCAGCTCTCCCGGCCCCCTACCCTGCCATCCTGCCTTCCTCTGCCCTCCATCTGGCAGACAGTTGGGGCTCCGCTCTCCTTTCCCGGCAGGGGGCCCTGGCGCTGTCCCCTCCCTGGGTCCCCCTCCCATGGCTCCTTCCCTTCAAGGCCAAAAGCACACGCGTCATCTCAGTAAGCAGAGCCGTGCCCGTGCGCCCCGTCTCGCAGGCAGCTGGAGCAGAAGGGAATCTGGTCTCTTTCCCACGGCAGCACGGAGCCCACCCTGGACGGGGCCCTGAGCAGGGGGCAGGGCGCTTTGCCTGGCCCAGCTTCCCCTCAGAGAGCACAGGGACAGTCCTCTCTGCCCCACCAGGACTGCCTCAAAAGCCCTGCTTCTACCATCCAGTCAAACTTACCACCACTAATTCCCCTCTCTGCCTCAGCCCCCAAATCCCCGTCCCAGCCTCAGCCCTGCCCCTCCTGCTCTGCGAGTTTCCCCATCTATGAAATGGGAATGACGACCCTCCTGCCCTTCCCTCACAGGCTACTTCTGAGAATGGGCCAGGCTGTGCTTTCGGAGGCTCTGGGACGGGGCGGGTGATGACAGCGGCGCATGGACACGGCTCCCGCCAGGCTGGGATCCCGGCCTCCCTACACCCCAGGCAGGATGCTCCAGGATGGTATGGGGGGGCGGTCCATGCCGCCACCTGTTGGCCTGGGTCCTCCTTGTGCTTTGGAGTTGGACACATTTGGATTCAAATCCTGCCTCTGTGCAGATATAAAATGTTTGTAACCCTTGACTCACAGTCCCACTTCTAGAATCAATCCTTAGACATAAAGATGCCATTACCGACCAACGTCCATTCCAGGCTGGCTCTCACAGTGTGGTAAGAGCAGAAACCTTGAAATGGCTAGGATGTGCATCAGGAGGGGGACTGGGTGACTAAGCCATTGGCTTCTGCAGAACAACAGACACAATAACTTGGCACCTGATGCGCAGAATATATCGTCCAGCACGCCATAGGCTGTTAGGGAAAAAATACATTACAGGAAACAAAGTTATGGAGGGGCATGTGCAACAGCACCCCTATTCTCCCAGCGCCCCTGTGTACCTGCCTATAGGTTTGTGCACACTCATACGCACAGGAGGGGATCGGTTACCTCGGGTGGGAGGCAAGTGAGGGACAGAGAACGAAAGAAGTTTGGGAAAGTCTAATCCTATTTTATGTACTTTGCTGTTGTTTACATTGTTTTGATGAGCCCTTATTAAAAAAGATAAAGCAAGAGCGATTTTTAAAACTTCCCCTCTCGGTCACTGATCTACAATGGGACTTGGGCATCTCAGGGCAATGAGCCTCAGTTTCTTCATCTGTAAAATGGAAATAACAAGGTGTGTCTCGTAGCTCCACTGTGTGCACGGAAGAGGTTGTGGCACACAGTTAAGTTCTCTTCCCTCACGTGGGAAGGGCGAGGGGAGAAGGGGAGGCTGCACCCAAAAGCCAGTGGCCCAGCTCTCAGGGGGCAACCACTTTGACTGACATGGGGGAGTTTCCGCCTCCCCCCCATCCCCCAGTCACAGACTCAGCCCACGCTCCCTGCCTTCTCCAGCTCTTGTGAATGCTAAGCCAGCTTCCGTCCCTTCGCTGCCAAATGACCCAGACCAAGGTCCATCCCTCTCTGAGCGTCAGTGGCCCCACCTGGGAAAAGGCAGGTGTTTCCCACCCGCCTCCTGGGTGTGTCCCGTGCACCCGGCTTCCTCAGGGAGGCAGGCTCTTCTGCAGCATCAGGACGGTGAGCAAGGAAGGGAGAGGGCTGAGCTCTTGAGTAAACATCGCTTCTCATGCAAAAGCTCAGAGCTCTGCCCCACGCCACGTTCACCTGAGATGTCTGGAACGGGTGAAGAATCCCGAAGCGCTCTGCAAACAGACCTCGAGCTGGCAGCTGCCCCTCCGGAATTGGGGTTAAATTCTGGGCTTGCGCTCAGAGGAGCACAGCGATTTGCTGGATTCCTCCCTGTCTTCTCCCTCGAGAGTCAGAGATGAGACACAGTTCCCAAATTCCTGGAGATTAGATAGGAACGTGGACACCAGGCGGGGGGCAGGCCAGACACCGTCCACCCCGGAGAAGACCCTTGGGGACAGACGCTGAGGACCGGGTGCCGAATGTGGCCTGTGGATTCCAAAAAGCCCCTGGAACTTAGCACCCAGAGGAGCAAGAAGGGAGGGCTGTCCCCAGTCAAACCAAGCTTAAACCTGGAAAGACTGAGTTTACGGAATTGTCTGAGATTACATTTTCTGCCCTCAGGCAGAAAGGGAGCTCGGGACAGAAATTCCCTTCCGTGAGAGAAAAATAAAGTTACAGTGTCTGGCACACACCACACAACGTGGCTTGAAAATTCATACTCACCATACACACAGCCCCTAGATTTGAAAATAATGAAAAGAGTCGCTGGAGTGAGAAGCAGCTCCAGACCCCCACCCACTCGGCCTCCCTCTGCCCCCAAGGAGGCTCTGGAAGCCCAGTTTGAAAACCTGCACACCAGACCAAAGGTAGGGTAGCCACATGCAACCCATCCCTGCCCTCAGGAGTCCCTCTTTCCCAAATTTGAGTTGTCACCCCAGATCAGAGCAGATCAGGGGCCCCGGGGCCTGTCGTGGGAGCAGACCAGGGGAGCACACAACCCTCCGGAACCCGAGGAGTGCCCCCAGGACTTGCAGGGCAGCACTACTCACACCCCTCGCCCCCCAGAAGCTACCTGGATGCCCCTGGGGACCTCAACCTGCATACCCCAAAATGACTGCCTCACTTTGCTCCCACACCTGCCCCACCTCCAGTTCTGGAACCACCTTCAACTCTGGGCCCGAGAAGGAAATGTGGGCAGGAACCGAGGATGTCTCCCTGTCCTTCTCTTCCGTCCAAGCGGGCACTAGGTCCTGCCAACTGCATTTCTCAGGCATCTCCCGAATCCAGTGCTCCTGCCACGTCTGCATACATACTTGCGTCCCTGACGTTGGCAAGCCTCCCAGCCTCCGGGGAGGCCAGAGAGGGTAGTAGGCACGGAATTGCCTGGGTTCAAAACCTAGCTTCACCGTGACTATTAGTCATTGGCTACTGAGCAAGTTTTCCAACTGTCCTCAACCTTCTCATCTTTAAAATTACATGATGGAATGCCTGGGTGGCTCAGTCAGTTAGGTGTCTGCCTTTGGCTCAAGTCATGGTCCCAGAGTCCTGGGATGGAGGCCCGCGTCAGGCTCCCTCCTCAGCGGGGAGTCTGCTTTTCCCTTTCCCTCTGCTGCTCCACCTGTTTGTGCTCTCTCTCTCTCAAATAAATAAATAAATTCTTTAAAAAATAAAAAAATTAGCATGAGAATAGCCCCTACCTTACAGTATTGTTTAGAGGATTAAATGAGTTAATAGTGCAAAGTACTTGGAATGGTGCCCGGAACATAATAAATGAGAAGTAACTATCAGCTAACATCATTCCCCACTCCATCCTCTCTGCTGCGGGGTGGTCTTCCTAACCTGCAAATCTGACTTCACCTCCCATTACAGGTCCCCCACTAGACCCTTCACAGTTGGGGCTCCACTAACCACTCTTATTATCATTTGCTATGTAACAAATGACCCCAAAACGTAGTGGCTTCAAACAACAAAGAACGTTGATCATCTCCCTTAGGGTCTGCGGGTTGCCATCCAGGGCAGCTCAGCTGGGTGGCCCCGGCTCGGCTGTCCCACACAGTGCAGCCAACGTGTCAGCTGGGGCTGCAGTCCAGCACAGGCTTGCCATTTAGGTGGCCATTGTCAGGAGGCCTCCGTTCTCCCCACATGGATCTCTCCCTAGGACGACTGGAAGGGGCAGCTGCCTTCCCCCAAAGCAGCTGATCCAAGAGCAAGGAAGGAGCCCTACTGCGTTTTAGGACCCAGCCCCGAGAGCGACATACCATCACCTCTGCCATGTTCCATCAGTCACACAGACCGACCCCAGTTCGGCATGGGAGGGGATACACAAGGGCATGACCACTGTGGAGGCTGGCTCCCATACCCCTCCAAGCCACGTTTTCCCCCAGTCCACAACTTGGGCAACAGTCCTGGAACACGCTGGCACTGCCCAGGCAGCACCTCTGTGCCTTCGCATATGCCATTCCCTCTGCCTGCAATACCCTTCCCTCACATCTCCACCTAGCCAAGACCTACTTATGTTTAAAGACTTAGGTAAGGATTTAATTTCCAGAAACACTTTTCTGCCTTTAATAGGCCAGGTAAATTCTCTTTCCTTTGCTTAAGACTGTCACAGCCATTGATGGCCAATAGTGATGGTGGTATTAACATGTATCGAGCACTTACGATGTTCCGAGCACTGGACTAAACGCTCTGTATGTCATAACTCATGCCCCTCCAGGAGGGAGGTGCTACCTTACAGAGGAGGGAACCGAGGCTCAGAGAAAATAAGTAATTTGCCCAAGGTCACACAACGGGTAAGAGGTAGCATCCAAAGTCAAGCCCAGCTGTCTGACTCTTTTCCACTATGAATACAGTGCTATGTCTGTCTCCTTGACCGCGAGCTCCAAGCAGGATGGAATTTTGCCTGATTGATCCCTGTGCTTCCAACGCCTAGCCCACATCAAAGAGAGGAGGGAAGGTTTAAGAAGAAGGAAGAACGGAAAGGAAGGCCAGAGGAGCAGGCCGGTCTCCGTCAGTCCGGGCCTGGAGGGTACAGGTCCAGGCAGGATCCTGAGCAGTCGGCCTGGGTCCACCCAGGTCAGTTCCTTCTCCTCCTCGGCAGAACTCGGAGATTCCCAAGGCCCAACCTGTTCGTTGAGCCCCTCCCCCTGGCGGCGGAGGGAAGTGCACCCCGCCTCATCCCACCCCGTTCCTGCAGACTTTGGTAGTACCTGTTCTTAATTTTTATGTCTGCTTAGCCACTTGTCCTATTAAAGGAGTAATTTAATTAACGCCAAGAAATGTAATTAGTTTTAATTGTTCATGATAATTCATTCTTTAATACTCTATTAATAATTATAAAAAATCCTAATGCCCAGTTACTGTCCTATAATAAGATAATTAAACACTTGTATGGGAGACACTTCATTTTCAAGTGCTGCCACATCACTTCAGTCTGCGGAGCAAAGCTTCCTTGATGCGACAAGCAGTGTGCTCACATGGAATCTCCCAAAGGTGGTGACTTTACATTTACTTTGGAGAAGGACGGGGTGGCCCAGAAGTTGGCAAAGAGCTCTGCAGCAGGCGGAAGAGACAGAGCCCTGCTGCATCAGAGGAAGGAGAAGTCCCTGGAGCGGTGCCCTGTGCTCTCCCCAAAGCCAGGGCAGGCCCATCCCGACCCGGCCACATGGCATCTTTGTGACCTTGGGCAGGCAGCTTAATGAGGTGCCAGTCAACACACATTATGGAGCATTTACCATGTCCACCGCCTGCCTGCCATAACTCCTGATGGTGGGGCCATGTCAGTGATCAAGACAGACAAAATAATGCCCTAGTGGAGCTCAAATTCTATCTTTTTAAAGAAGATTTTGTTTATTTATTTGTCAGAGAGAGGGAACACAAGCAGGGGGAGTGGGAGAGGGAGAAGCAGGCTCCCCGCTGAGCAGGGAGCCCGATGCGGGGCTTGATCCCAGGACCCTGGGATCATGACCAAAGCTGAAGGCAGACACTTAACCGAATGAGCCACCCAGGCCTCCCTGGAGCTCAAATTCTAGAAGGGAGAGTTAGACCATAGATGGATGGATGCATGCATAGACAGAGGGACAAATAAATGAATAAGTAAATTCAAAGTGCTGTGAAGAAAATAAAACAACATACAGTAAAACAAGACTTGGTGTGTGTGTGGGGGGGTGCTTTTTAGCAAGACTAGTCAGAGAAAGGTTTGCAAGGAGATGACATCTGCCCCAACATCTGCATTATGACAGGAAGTCAGTCTTTCTTTTTAAGATTTTATTTATTTGACAGAGAGAGAGAGAGCACAAGCAAGGGGAGTGGCGGAGAGAGAGGGAGAAGCAGACTCTCCACTGAGCAGGGAGCACGATGCGGGGATCAATCCCAGGACCCTGGGATTATGATCTGAGCCGAAGGCAGCCACTTAACCAACTGAGCCACCCAGGCGCCCCAACAGGAAGTCAGTCTTATGAAGATCTGGGGGAAGAGTATCCCAGGCAGAGGGAAGCATGAGACCAAGGCCTGGGGTTGGAATAAGCCTAGAGTATCTGAGAGGCGTGAAGAAGGACAGAGTGGGCTGGCAGAAACAGGAGGGGAACAGTGAGTGATGAGGTAGGAGGGGTGAGGACTGGACCACGCAAGACCCTGTAGGTCAGGGGTCAGCAAACTGCAGCCTGGGAGCCAAGTTCAGTCTACCACCTGTTCTTGTAAATAAAGCTTTATTGGAATACAGCCATGCCCATTCATTTGCGAATCATGGCCACTTCTGTGCTATAAAGGCAGTGTTGAATAGTTGTGACAGAGACCATATGGCCCACAAAGCCGAAAATATTTACTATCTGGTCCTTTACAAAAAAGGTTGCCAACTCCTGTTGCAGAGCATTGGATTTTATTTTAACTGTAATGGGAGCCCCTGGAGGGTTTTAAGCAGGCGAATGTCATGATCTAATTTATATTTTTAAACTATCATTCTGGCAGCTGGGTGGAGAGAAGACCAGAGGGGTGGCAGGGAGGGAGTGCAGCAAGAAAAGGCTTTGCAGCCTGGGCTCGGGCTGATGGAGGATCACTGCTGTGCAGAAGCCAGGGTGGAGAAGGCAGGAGGCCATGTAGGAGGCCCCTTCAGCCCCCCAGCACGAGCGGATGGGAGCTTGGACAAGCATCAAGGCTGCCAAGAAGGAGAGAAGTCTGAACTGAGAGGTCTTCAGAAGGCGCAATTGATGGGGCTTTTTGATGGACTGAGATGTCAGGAGTCTAGTCCCCCTACTGTCATGCCTGTGGCCCCCATGTGGTGCTTCCCTTCACTGGGTCTCGGTCTCCCCCTGTGGAAAATGAGGAGGTGGGACCTTCCAACTTGGCCCTCTTGGCTGGCTCAGTCTAGCCAGGAAGCTGAGTCTAAAGGAGTCACTTTACCCTTCAGCCCAGTGGTGCCTCCCATGGCCATGCACCTGCTACAGCTGGCAGAGGGGGGAGGTGGAGCCTGGGTGGGTGGGGCTGGCTGCGGTGGGGGCTTGCTTGGGCAGCTGGGCCAGAGCTGACCTCAGAGGACCCTCCAGACGACTTGGCTAGACAGAGGGGGAAGAGGAGAGGGGGCGCCCCAGGCCAATCAGAAGACTGTAAGACTCAGGCTAGGGGTTCAGTCCAGTTTCTTGCATTAAAGGAAGGAGGAAGTAGCAGAAATCCATCTGGACCTCTAAACTCCAAAAACACCTCAGGAGCATTCATTCATTCATTCCAGAAACATCTGTTGAGAACCTAGAGAACCTAATGTGGATATAGCAGTTAATAGAACAGACAGCAATCCCCACCCTTGTGGAAACTTATATTACACAAAAACCTAGCAAGCACCTATCATGTGCCAAGAGCTGGCTGTTAGTGAATGTAAGATACACTCCACCACATGGAGCTTCCATACTCATGGGGAAACCATTGTGCTCAAACATAAGCACCCGCTTAATGCCTGAGAGGTAGAATATGGTGAGTCCAAGGAGACTCAGGGGCCCAGAGCAGGTGCCATATCACCTAGGGGCCACGTGGTCTGATGGTTAATTTCATTTGTCAACTTGGCGAGGCTATGGTGTCCAGCTGTTTGGCCAAACACCAGTCTAGGTGTTGCAGTGGAGGTCTTTCTTAGATGAGATGAAGATTTAAGTCAGTAAATGTCAAGTAAAGCAGATCACCCTCCATAATGCGGGTGGGCCTCATCTCATCAGTTGAAGGCCTAAAGAGCAATAACAGGTTTCTGGAAAAAGAAGCAATTCTGCCTCTAGAATGGAACATGAAAACTCACTTGAGTTTCCACCCTCCTGGCCTGTTCTGTGGGTTTCAGACTCAAGAAGGCAATATCAAGTCTTACCCGTATGTCTGATCTGCCCTACAAATTTCAGATTCTCCAGCCCACCTGTGTGTGTGTGTGTGTGTGTGTGTGTGTGTGTGTGTGTGTGTGTCCTATTGGTTCTGTTTCTCCAGAGAATCCTGATTAATACAGGGTCCTATGGTCCGTCTTCACCTGAGCTGATGAGCCCTTAGAAGACATCTGGGCCAACACTCCAGGATGCAGGTTGAGAAACTGAGGCCCAGACCCAATAAGGGATTTTGTTGATCACCAGGACAGACAGAACTTGAACAATGGCCTCCCAATGTCATAAATGTCCCCACGCCTCCTCAGTCTGGAACATCCAGCATTTCATTTGAGAGAGCCTAGAACTTTCCATAACGAGGCAGAATCTCACTTGCCCCAAGCCTGACTGCCCCACCCAGGATGGCTGCCTCAGATCTGAAGGACGGCTCACCTCTTATCCATGGGCATTTAGCACAAATGCCAAGGCCCTGGCTGGGTGGAAATTGCACCATACTTTCCAGGCCTTTAGGGAGACCGTTTGGCATTGGACGCCCCAGTGGGTTTGGAAGAGCCCCCAGGTAAGCTGGCATTCAGGCTTTGTGGTGCGCCCCCCCACCTCCCAGACAGATCACCCCCCACCCCCACAGCCGCGACCCAGCCTGCCCAGGGTGGTGGCTGAGGGGCAGGCCCTTAACTGGGGGCCAGAAAAGGGCTGAGGGAGGGATTCATTGAGGGGACAGTAGGGTGACTTGGGTCGCTCCCCTAGGAGTTGGTCTGGCTGGAGCTGGGAGGAAGGAGGGTACAAGGGGGCTGGCCCAAGGCAGCCAAGTGCCCTTCCATGTGCACACACACACATCCAGGTATGGGCTCAGGGGACACACAGGCAGAAAGGGACAAATATCTTTAGACACCCAGAGGGAGACACGGAGTCAGACACAGCCCCAGAGAAGGACAGCTTAAACACACACACACACACACACACGCACGCACGCACGTGCCCCCACCCCCCACCCCCGACAGCAGCCAACTAGCTTCCCTGGAATTATCTTCCCACTCTCTATGCCAAACTCTGGAAGAGAATGACCTATGTGGACCCTTGAAAGGGACAAGATGGGAAGCTCTCCAGAGCTTCTAGCCCCCATCCCTGCCCTCGA
Source organism: Callorhinus ursinus (assembly GCF_003265705.2). Lineage (NCBI taxonomy): Eukaryota > Metazoa > Chordata > Mammalia > Carnivora > Otariidae > Callorhinus > Callorhinus ursinus. Next base: position 9,756 of record NW_027398023.1, read on the forward strand.
AACAAACCAAGACTCTGCCCTTTTCAAAGCAGGCAACAGGTTGGAAAGGTGAGACCTGGCCCACCCCCTGCAGTTAGACCCCTGCCTCTCCCCGCCTGCAGGTGGAGTCCAGACCTGGGGCGGGAGCTGGGGGTCTAGGGTGCAGGGAAGGACCTGGCTGGAGGGAGAACTGATGGTCCCCGTGGCCTCCTGGGTCCAGAGTCACCCACTCCCTACCCTGCCCCAGAGGCCACATGGTGCGCACAGGGCTGAGAGAATCAAGGGGACACCGGGCCTACCACTTCCTGAACCCCTACTATGTGCGGGAGGCTGGCTAGCCATCTACAGTCTGTGACTCTCCTTAAAAATCCCTGGGGGAACCCTTCTTCTCAGTGCACGGTTAAAGGAACCAAGCCAGGGATCTGGACATTTAAATAGCATGTCCCGGAGGTGGAGCAAGATGGCGGAGGAGGAGGAGACCTGGATTTCGTCTGGTCTCAGGAATTCAGCTGAATAGGGATCAAACCATTCTGAACACCTACGAACTCAACAGGAGATCGAAGATAAAAATAGTAACAACAGTCTGAACAGAAAAGCGACCACTTTCTGGAAGGTAGGACGTGCGGAGAAGTGAATCCGAGGCGATATTCGGGAGGATAGACGGCGGGGGAGGGGGCCTCCGACGGCCACTTCTGGCAAGTGCTAGAGCCGCGGAGCACAAAATCGGAACTTTTAGAAGTCGGCTCCGTGGAGGGACGTCGCTCGCTCCAGTGGCTAAGCGGGGGGTGGAACCCTCGCGGGACAGTGTGGTCTCAGGACCCCCAGGGTCACAGAAAGACCGGGGGTGCCTGGGCAGAGCTCCCAGGTATCGGAGCGGGGAAGCCGGCTGCAGAGACGGAGCCGAGGCGCGGGCTCTCAGCTCGGGGCTGCCATAAACTGTGATCCGCGGCCCAGTCGGGCCACTGCTCCTCCAGCAGGGACCCAACAAGTGGCAGATCTGGGGAGACTCCCCTCCCTCCCCGGGGAGGAGCGGCGCGGGAGCGCACCGTAGGGATCTGCTGGGTTTGGAGACTCCACACGGGGTCGGGTGCCAGTGATAGAAACGCTCGGTCACAGGCCGGGTGAGCACGGAGTGCGGCCGGAGACCGGGGACACGGGAGTGACTGCTTTTCTCTGGGGGAGCACTGAGGAGCGGGGCCCCAAGTTCTCAGCTCCTCCAGGCGGAGATTGGGAGGCCACCATTTTCACCCTGGTCCTCCAGGGCTTGCAGGGAACAAAAGCCCCTGAGAGCAAACCAGAGCAGCTTGCTTAGCCCGGACCGACAAGGGCGGGGCAGTTCCGCCTCCAGCAAAGACATTTGGGAACCGCGACAACAGACCCCTCCCCCAGAAGATCAGCACCAACAGCCAGCAAGCCAAGACCAAGTTTACCAATCAAGGAGATGGGAGAACTCCAGCGCTAGGGGAATACTGCACATAGAATTCAGGGCTTTTTTACCATAATTCATTAGTTTTTCAAAGTTAATTTTTTTAACTGTTTTTTTTTTAATTTTTCTTTTTCCCCTTTTCAAACAAGATCTTATCAATCCCTTTTTTAAAAAAAACATTTTTTATTTTTCATTTTTAGAGTCATATTATTATCCCTTCATAGTAGTTACCCTTATTTTTGGCATATATATATAAGTTGTTCTCTCTTTAAAATTTTGAGATACAATTTCTTCTAACAGATCAAAATATACCCTAAATCACTAGTGTATGGCTTTGTTCTATTCTCCTGCCTGATCACATTCTCTCCCTTTTCTTTTTCTTTTTTTTCTTTTTTCTTTTTCTTTTTAAATCTTCT
>NW_027398023.1:11676-14665 GCF_003265705.2 Callorhinus ursinus
TCCATCCCTTCATTGTATCAACCCTTACTTTGTACATATATAAGTCTTTCCTCCTTTAAAATTTTAGCAGGCACTTTCTTCTAACAGACCAAAATATGCCCAAAAGCTAGTGTGTGGCGCTGATCTGTGCACTAGCCTGATCATATTTGATCACATTCTGCTTTTTTTGTATTGTTCTGTTTTTGTTTTTATTTTTTTTCTTTTCTTTTTTTTTTCTCTTTCTTTTTTCTTTCTTTCCCTTTCTTTTCCCCTGGTTTCAGGTCTTTTCTGATTTGTATACAGTATATTTGCTGGGGACGTTGTAAACCTGTTAGCATTTTGTTCTCTCATTCATCTATTCTCCTCTGGACAAAATGACAAGATGAAAAAAATCACCTCAGCAAAAAGAACAAAAGGTAGTACCGTCAGCCAGGGACCTACTCAATACGGACATTAGTACGATGTCGGACCTAGAGTTCAGAATCATGACTTTAAAGATACTAGCTGGGCTTGAAAAAAGTGTGGAAGTTGTTAGAGAAACCCTTTCTGGAGAAATAAAAGAACTAAAATCTAACCAAGTCAAAATCAAAAAGGCTATTAATGAGGTGCAATCGAAAATGGGGGCACTAACTGCTAGGATAAATGAGGCAGAAGAAAGAATCAGCGATATAGAGGACCAAATGATGGAAAATAAAGAGGCTAAGAAAAAGAGAGATAAACAACTACAGGATCACGAGGGCAGAATTCGAGAGATAAGCGATACGATAAGACGAAACAACATTAGAATAATTGGGATCCCAGAAGAAGAAAAAAGAAAGAGGGGGCGGAAGGTATATTGGAGCAAATAATAGCAGAGAACTTCCCTAATGTGAGGAAGGAAACAGGCATCAAAATCCAGGAGGCACAGAGAACCCCTCTCAAAATCAATAAAAATAGGTCAACACCCCGACATCTAATAGTAAAACTTACGAGTCTCAGAGACAAAGAGAAAATCCTGAAAGCAGCTCGGGAGAAGAGATATGTAACCTACAATGGTAGAAACATTAGATTGGCAACAGACCTATTCACAGAGACCTGGCAGGCCAGAAAGGACTGGCATGATATCTTCAGAGCACTAAACAAGAAAAATATGCAGCCAAGATTAGCATATCCAGCTAGGCTATTATTGAAAATAGAAGGAGAGATAAAAAGCTTCCAGGACAAACAAAAACTAAAGGAATTTGCAAACCCAAAACCAGCCCTACAAGAAATATTGAAAGAGGTCCTCTAAGCAAAAAGAGAGCCTAAAAGCAGCATAGATCAGAAAGGAACACAGACAATATACAGTAACAGTCACCTTACAGGAAATACAATGGCACTAAATTCATACCTTTCAATAGTTACCCTGAATGTAAATGGGCTAAATGCCCCAATCAAAAGACACAGGCTATCAGATTGGATTAAAAAACAAGACCCATCAATATGTTGTCTGCAAGAGACTCATTTTAGACCCAAACACACCCCCACATTGAAAGTGAGGGGGTGGAAAACCATTTACCATGCTAACGGACACAAAAGAAAGCTGGGGTGGCAATCCTTATATCAGACAAATTAGATTTTAAAACAAAGACTGTAATAAGAGATGAGGAAGGACACTATATCCTACTTAAAGGGTCTATCCAACAAGAAGATCTAACAATTGTAAATATCTATGCCCCTAATGTGGGAGCAGCCAATTATATAAGGCAATTAATAACAAAAGCAAAGAAACACATTGACAACAATACAATAATAGTGGGGGACTTTAACACCCCCCTCACTGAAATGGACAGATCATCTAAGCAAAAGATCAAGAAGGAAATAAAGACTTTAAATGAAACACTGGACCAAATGGACTTTACAGACATATTCAGAACATTCCATCCCAAAGCAACGGAATACACATTCTTCTCTAGTGCCCATGGAACATTCTCCAGAATTGATCACATCCTAGGTCACAAATCAGGTCTCAACCAGTACCAAAAGATTGGGATTATTCCCTGCATATTTTCAGACCACAATGCTTTGAAACTAGAACTCAATCACAAGAGGAAAGTCGGAAAGAACTTAAATACATGGAGGCTAAAGAGCATCCTACTAAAGAATGAATGGGTCAACCAGGAAATTAAAGAAGAATTTTAAAAATTCATGGAAACCAATTAAAATGAAAACACAACTGTTCAAAATCTTTGGGATACAGCAAAGGCAGTCCTGAGAGGAAAGTATATAGCAATACAAGCCTTTCTCAAGAAACAAGAAAGGTCTCAAATACACAACCTAACCCTACACCTAAAGGAGCTGGAGAAAGAACAGCAAATAAAGCCTAAACCCAGCAGGAGAGAAATAATAAAGATCAGAGCAGAAATCAATGAACTAGAAACCAAAAGAACAGTAGAACACATCAACGAAACTAGGAGCTGGTTCTTTGAAAGAATTAACAAGATTGATAAACCCCTGGCCAGACTTATCCAAAAGAAAAGAGAAATGACCCAAATCAACAAAATCATGCATGAAAGAGGAGAGATCACAACCAACACCAAAGAAATACAAACAATTATAAGAACATATTATGAGCAACTCTATGCCAGCCAATTAGATAACCTGGAAGAAATGGGTGCATTCCTAGAGATGTATCAACTACCAAAATTGAACCAGGAAGAAATAGAAAACCTGAACAGACCTATAACCACTAAGGAAATTGAAGCAGTCATCAAAAATCTCCCAAGAAACAAAAGCCCAGGGCCAGATGGCTTCCCAGGGGAATTCTATCAGACATTTAAAGAAGAATTAATACCTATTCTCCCGAAACTGTTCCAAAAAATAGAAATGGAAGGAAAACTTCCAAACTCATTTTATGAGGCCACCATTACCTTGATCCCAAAACCAAAGACCCCATCAAAAAGGAGAATTACAGACCAATATCCTTGATGAACATGGATGCAAAAATTCTCACCAAAATACTAGCCAATAGGATCCAACAGTACATTAAAAG
>NW_027398024.1:0-14606 GCF_003265705.2 Callorhinus ursinus
CTGGGGGAAGTGAGGAGTAGGTGTGACCCCACTCATCATTTCTCCCTTTGACATACCTGGGGAATTCTTGTGTGTTGCTCACATCTGTGCCCACTTCAAACTGCTGGACCAGAGTGCCTAGTGCCCAGGGGAGAAACACTTCTGACAAGGACTCAGTAAGAGTACAATTAAGTTTAAAGTTATTGTTATTGCCTGGTCAGTTTTTCCTCTTAATGCCCGTGCCAAAAAGGAATGACTATGTTGTCAGGGGTAATTGGACTGATTACCCTGATAAGAGAGTGGGTGCCACATAGTGGGGACAGGGAGGAGTATGTCTAGAGTTTGGGAGACTCACTGGAACTCCTCTTGGTGCCTCCATTTCTGATATTAACCATAAATGGGCAATAACCACACCTGACAAGGGAAAGACTCTTCAGGAATGAAGTCTGTGTTACCGTGTCTAGCAAGCACCCTAGAACAGCAGACACACTGAACAAAGTTAAGGGACATGTAAGGAGAAACAGAAGAGAGAGATGGTGAATGTACATTAAGGCCTCAGGACCAATGACAGCTTTGGGGACTATAGTTTGTCCTATTAAACCACCTGTGTAAGATTTTCTTTTTTATGTTTTAGAAATTGGTACTGACCTTGAAGAAGTGAAAAGACAGGGTAGATTTAACTTGGGGGTCAAATGGAGCTGAGTGGGGCAAAGGGGGCTGTAGTGGACACTGTGGCCCCGATGTGCCATGTGCTTCCATCACCCAAATACCAGGATATGCATCAGTGGGTCTGAGTTTGGAAGGCTGCTCTGCTGGTACTATTGGTAGGCTGGGAGTGCCCAGAATTTATACTTCCTTTGGCAACTCTCAACTAGTGGGACTGGCAGAAGTATAAACATCCTGCCTCTGGTAGCCCTCCAACATGAGCATCCCAAAGCATGTGCTTGTTGGTTTGCAACCTAGGGAGCTTCCTGAGTGTAATCTGAAACCAGCCCTGAGACAAAGGGTAGGGAGACAGTGAGGAAAGAGGCAGGCCACTCCATGTTAGTAGGTAGCGGGTTTAATGAGCAAGGGAACTTACATACTTGTCTTGGGCAACAGCAAGACGATTAAATCCCTGCATTTACCAGCCAGATCTTAATATATAGAGGCCTTAGGTGGGTTCATTTACTATATTTTCCAGATGTTCTAAACACTACAGCACTATTTCAAGGCTGTGTCCTTGGGCAGCATCTGGGAGTGGGGAAGGGCAAGCAGAACCCACGTTCTAAGGTCAGGGGCAGAGGTGAGGAGTCTCCAACTGTCAGGATCTAGCTCACAGGTCATCCTGCTATCACATCTTCTCAATGACCTCCCTTCATTCTGCTTTGCAGAATTTCTTGGAGATTCTTTGTGGGATGTTCGTTTATGGCCCTCGATGAAGCTGGCTTAGCTCACACTCTCTCCCTCTTTCCTTGAATCACACCCACTTTTCTGCTGGGAGTCACCTCATCTACCAGGGAAACCACTTATATTCAAATTCTCATTTCAGATCTGCTCCCGGGGGTGCCCAAAAGATACTGACATACAAAGAAAACCTAAGAAAACTAACCAGAAACTGTTGAACTAATGGAAGGTTGGTAATGTGATCACTATATGCATACACACACACACACACACACACACACACACACACACACACACGTACACACATGTATAAAATATACACATATAATCAATGACTATTTTTGATGCTAGGACTAAAGAAAAAAGCTAAAAAATATAAAAAAGGAAAGAAGATCCCTTTCAAGACAACAAAAATTAAAAATAAAAATATTTCACACAATACGTTCATATCAATATGAAAAAATTACTAGAGAAAGAAAATTTTACAAAATATAAATATGTTTATATTCCATATTTCTGGAAGTGAAGATTTAATGTAAATAATCAAGAATATAAAAATTATTCTATATACTGTAATACAATTTCAACAAAATTATGATTTCTTTAATTTTGAAAAATATTCTAAAAATCATATGAAAAAATAATTTTTTAAACTAAATAAAAATCAACTTATAAAACAAAAATAAGGGAAGCAAGTATCTTATTCTTTTTTTTAAAGATTTTATTCATTTGTCAGAGAGAGAGAGAGAGAGAGAGAGCAAGAGCATGAGCACAAGCAGAGGGATTGGCAGACAGAAGGAGAAGCAGGCTCCCTGCTGAGCAAGGAGCACGATGCAGGACTTGCTCCTAGGACCCTGGGATCATGACTTGAGCCAGAGGTAGACGCTTAACCAACTGAGCCACCCAGGTGTCCCAAGCATTTTTTTTTTGATTTTATTTATTTATTTGAGAGAGAGAGAATGAGAGATAGAGAGCACGAGAGGGAAGAGGGTCAGAGGGAGAAGCAGACTCCCTGCTGAGCAGGGAGCCCGATGCGGGACCCGATCCCGGGACTCCAGGATCATGACCTGAGCCGAAGGCAGTCGCTTAACCAACTGAGCCACCCAGGTGCCCCCAAGCATCTTATTCTTATCTGAAGATTGGCATTGTCATATATAAGTAGCTTAGTGCAAGAGAATGTATGTATTCATAGCTTCAAGAAAGAATGAAGTTAGAATCTCAAATTAGTGGGAAATAATGTGTTACTTGATTAATGTTTGGAAAATTGGAAAAAATTAATTTGGATCCCTATTTCATACTATATATGATTATGGATGCATTTAAGATTTAAATTGCAAATGTCCTTAGAGATGGATGAACGCCTTCTTAATCTCTTTCTCTTTTTAAAAGATTTTATTTTTAAGTAATCTTAAATGTAGACCCAATGTGGGGTTCAAACTTATAACCCCAAGATCAAGAGTTGTATGCTCCACCAATTGAGCCAGCCAGGTGCCCCTTAGGCCTTCTTAATCTTGAAATGAATATCAAAAACCATAAAAAGGAATAATTGTAGGATTTAGTTACAAATCCTACAGACTTGAGAAAAGAGAAATCATTTGCATGATAAAATATAACATAAACAAAGTTAAATATAAACGAAGAAGTTTGGGAGACATTACATACATACACATGTAGATATATAATATTAATATATAAACATATCTATACTTTATAAACAGGTAAGAAAAAAATATGAACACCTCAAAACAGTAGAGGTAATAGCTATGAATAGAAAATCAGTCACACACAGACACACATGCATGCACACACAGAGAAACTCTAAGGCATGATAGTACATAATAGCAATAACAAAACAAAACACACAAGATAAAAATGGGTAAAATCTATTGGCTATCAGATTAGCAAAACTTAAGCAGTGGTGATAAAGCTGCTGCTGGGAATAGTGGGAATAGTGTGGGGAAAACTGGTCCTCTCATACACCCCTGGTGGGAGGATCCCCTGGAGAAGCCTCTAGGAGGTGTTCTGGTATATCTGCACATCTATCAACTGTGTTAGGTCTTCCCAGCCTGCTGCCAAGAAATGGTGCTGAGGGATAAAGAGTTGCTCAAACCCTCCATGTAGAAATACATGGTAACTTTACTCCTACCCTCATCAAGGGATTTCATCAAGAGATTCTCAGTTCTTTCCCAATTCTTGGCACCACATAACCAATATGCTTTGCCCCAAATACATTATCCCTGGTACACACCTGAATGCAGTACTACACTCTTAATACCTGCAGGGCCATGCAGGTATAATGCATTCCTTGAAGGAAGCAGCTTTTGTAGTGGTTGGTCATGAGTACTCAAGGAGTCCAAGTGATGATGCAGGAAATGTTTTTTACTTACACCATTGAATTGATTTTCAAACACCAGAGAATGATTTCCAAGTAGGAAAACTGGATTCATTTTTCCTTCAGTCTCCCTTCTCTTTTGAGGTCTACTTTGGATGTAGGCTGTGACTTGGTCCCCAGGGCTCTTTATTCATTATGTCTTCTCACTTCTCAGATTTCAAAGTCTATTAGTCCTGGGAACCAGTGTATTGTCAATTCAGGGGTGGTGGATGAATCTCTTTTATTCTTACTCTGCCTTTAAGGAGTCATAGTGGAAATACTCCCTCTGAAGGGATGTTTCAGGGGGTTTGGCTATAGGGCTGGTAGAGGCAGTGATGCCTGATGGGGCAACTTCACCCAGGACACCCTCCATCCTCTCTTCTTATAGCGGTCTCTGGGGACTTGCTGCTTTCCTTTCTTACTTAAAGATGTCCTCAAAGTTGGCTAGAGAATGGGACAGACTCCTCCTAGTTTTCTTTTGCCAGGGGTGGGGAACAGAACACTGCTTCACTACTACAATCAGGTGGGAACAGCAATCACAAACACGTGGAGATTATTTTGTTCTGTGCATTGAGGTCTCTATATATTGTTCTTGATTATCTTTTGAGATGGTAATTGAAATGTCTTTTTAGATTTCTCTGGTTTTATTTCTGGGTTTAAAATTCTAAATTCCTTCCTTCTGATGCTTTCCTTGCACTTAGGGGATAGGTGTAGGCTGTGTCTCTCTCAGGCCTTCTGCCCAGACAGCAGTTCCTGGTCAATAAAACCTCTTAGTGGCTTCTCAAATAGGGCAGTTTACTTGGTCATATGGAAAGTCAGCTCCTCACTGAAGCATAGTTGAAACACCAAATGTATAATGAATTTGAGATTATACTTATACTGGAGTGACCAGAAAGAAACTAATTATGGGAAATGGCAATACACCATGCTTTCATCCCAAATCTCAGTTTACAGATCAGATACATTGAGTGATTGTTACTTAAAATTGTGATTCTAAAACCTAATTATCAACTCTTCTCTTCTGCAAGTTGTTTATCCATAAATATATCAGTGATGCCAAAAGCTCTAGACCTATGCATTGCCCTTTCTCTTAATAAAAGGACTCATAATACTTATCTCTTCTTTTATGAAATCCACATTAGATTACACGTGTAAATGCATCATATGGTTGTTCTTGCTTTATCTGTTATGTACAAAACAACACACATATATTTTTAAAAATTCTCATGATGCTCAGCCACTGCTCCCTACTCTTCTTATTTTATTTTCTGGAGCAGGTCTATCAGTATTTTAAGTTATGTTTTAGCACTACACCAAACCAGCCAAGCCTCCTTGAGGAAAGAGACTGAATGCTAATAAGCTTCATATTCCATACACACCTCCTTGCCCAATCTGATAAAAGGCAGTGTATTTACCATAGTCTCCTATTTTTTAGTTCTTCCCAGATCTCTGTGCAGGTCAGTATGTTCCCTGCCATCTTCTTATAATGCTTGCCAAACTTCTAACTCAAGACCAGGTTAGATGGCTCTTCCAGTTTCCAGGCATCCCTGAAGGACAGCAGAGAAATTCATAGGCAATCCCTGAGCCTCACTTAGCCTGACCTTCCTACCGCATGGCACAAAGCACACCATGCTCCCTTTTTCAAATTCTTCAGGTCCCACAGAGGTGCCTCATCTGGGCTGTATTGTTCTGCTTCCTGTCCACTATTGGCTCTGTGATGCCATCGAACTTGAAGTCTACAGCTCATTACTGCTGTGGACTTCCTCAGACTTACCTATGTCATTCCTTCAGTGACAGTGAAAGGTCTTACAAGGTGGTGTTACCTTCTTATTTTTTCTTTTTTTATTTATACATATTACCTTCTTAGATGCTTCTTGTTGGATGAAATCTAATACAATTCATTCCTCACAGGTAGCATTTAGATAGCAGTGTACCTTGGCAGTTCAACCAATGCAGAACTGGTTAATTGTTTCTCTAAATTCTCCTAGGCTTTATTTCTAATGGTTTCCCACCCCTCTGCAAGCTGATTAACCAGAAGGGCTTGATAATACTATGGAATTCTAGATTCTAACTTATATGACTTATTTTAAAGAATTGATTCCTGAGGGGTGCCTGGGTGGCTCAGTTGGTTAAGCATCTGACTTTGGCTCAGATCATGATCCAGCGTCCTGGGATCGAGTCCCACATCGGACTCAGTGGAAAGCCTGCTTCTCCCTCAGTGTGCTCCGCCTGGGTGCCCCCTGCTTGTGCTCTCTCTCTTTGACAAATGGCAAATAAATAAAATCTTAAAAAAAAAAAAAAGAATTGGTTCCTGCAATTGTGAGGGCTGGAAAGTTTGAAGTCCCTGGGACAGGCTCTCAGGCTGGAAATGCAGGCAGGATTTGATGTTGCAGCCTTGAGGCAGAATCCATATGTTCTGGAAATCCCCAGTGTTTGCTCTTAAGCTTTCAGTTGATTGGATGAGGCCCACTCACAGTATTGAGGGTAATCTTTACTTAAAGTCACCTGATATAGATGTTAATAAGATCTACAAAATACCTTCACAGAAACACCCAGATTGGTGTTTGGTTAACTAGTGGCCCTTCCACTGATCCAAACACAGGAAGGAGAAAAAAAAAAAAAAAAAGAAAAGGAGGAGAGCATTCTCCATCTGTTCATTAGGAAGGTGAAAGAAAAGAAGTAGAAAGAATAACTTTTTGGGAAGATAAAGGTAATCACCTAAGAACACAAGGAGATGCTGGTGCCAAATCCAGAGCTTGACTTCTCAACCCACGGATAAGCCAACCTTAAGAAAGAAATAGGCTCACTCAGGCCTCCACAGAAACCCCTTTTGGAAGCACTGTGAATTGCTTGGTTACCTTGCGGTCAGAGCCTTTTCAATCTTGTTGCATATTACTCACCTAGTTTTTCTTTATAGGGAATTCTAATTCAGTAAAAGTATGTCTTCCAGTAGAGGTGGCTTGTTTGCATTTTGCCACATTGCCATCATTAGGAATTGTGTCTAAAATTTCCTGCATCTAGGTGCACTTGAAAACATTAGAAATAGTTCTTTAATTTTAGTCTGCTGGATTTTCATCCTAAGTAATTGAATATTTCGAAGAAAGACAGCCGTACAGGAGCTGGAAATTAGTTCTGAATTGAATTGGAAATTAGATGTGGTTGTAAAGGCAGAAAGGAAACATTTTGTTGTATTATATCTCTCCATAGGTACGAAGTAGTCATAAAATTTCCCATGGTAGGACTTGGAATACCTTTACCTTTTATTGTGAAAAAAAAATTTAAAATTACAGAAAACTTGGAAACAGCATGAAGAGCCCTCAAAACACTCAAATTTTGAAAACGATTTTGCTCTTTTGGCTTCAGCCTTTATCTGTCTGTCTATCTAGTTTATTTATCTATCTGTTATCTATCACCCACATATATCTAGCCATCATTTTTTATCTATCATGTTTGATGGAACCATTTGAGAATAAGTAGCTGATATCAGGACATTTCATACCTAATATTCCAGCATGCATCTTCCAAAATGACATTTTCCTACCATGTTTCCTATGTGTTTCTCATCACATCTAATTTATAACACCTCCTTACTATCTTAAAATAGTGTATATTCAAACGTCTCCAATTATCTAATAATATTATTTTTGCTTTTTTTTCCAGTTAGAGTCCATGCACTATGTTGGCTTTGATGTCTTTTTTTCCCTTAGTCTAGAATTAACCTCTCATTTTTTTTTTCTACCTGACATTGATTTTCAAAGAGATTAGCCAGCTGTCTTGTAGTAATGTCCCACATTCCTGCTCTGTCTGATTCTTTTTTTCTCATTTAACTTGTTCCTCTATTCCTCTGTTTCTGTAGACTAGAAATTAGGTCTTGATTAGGTTCAGGTAAAACCTTTTTTGCAGGAAGGGTTGCATTTTTGCAGGGATGGGTTGCATTTCAATTTGTCCCACTGGCAGGGATACTGCTTTTGATCATTTGGTTAAGGTAGGTCACTACCAGTTGTCCCTTGTAAAGGTACAAATTTCCATTTGCTATTAGGAATTAAACTGTATGGCAACACTTTGGCACCATGTGACTATCCTGTTCCCTCAAAGTTATCTAATTATTTTAGGTTCCATTGGTGATCCTGCCTGAACTAGTTTTTTTTTTCCTTTTAAAAAAATACAACAACAGTGTAAAAGTGTTCCCTTTTCTCCACACCCTTGCCAACACTTGTTATCTCTTGCCTTTAAAAGGTAAGAGTTCAATGAATTTTGACAAATGTGCATATCCATGTAACCATTACTGCAGTCAGGATTAGAACCTTGTATCTGTTTGTAATCAATTATCCCTCATCCCCACTTTTGGCTCAGGCAACTGCTGGTTTACTTCCTGTCACTATAAATTTGTTTTACACATTCTGAAATTTCATATAAATGGAACCATACAATATGTAATCATGTGTCTGAAATCTATCATGCAATATAATGATTTTGGAACTCAGCCATGTTGTTGTGCTTGTCTGTAGTTCATCCTTTTTTTTATTGCTGAGAATTCAATTTTATAGATACATGGTAATTTGTTTATCCATTCATTTATTGATGGACAGTTGAGTTTTTTCCACTTTGGGGCTTTTTTGATAAAGCTGTACTGTACATATATGTATGCATTTTTGGGTGAACACAGGTTTTATTTTTCTTGAAATTATTCTATCTCAAATGCCAATCATGCTTTATTGATCAATATGGGATGTCCAATAGTTTTATGTCCAAATGTAGAACATTATTATATGTTGTGATATGCTTACCTGACTTTCGGTTAATTGCCAGAATAAGATCATGAGGTCTGGCTTGGAAATTATAGATTTTATCTCACATTTCTTTTGATAATATTGGCAAAGAGACTCCATCCACTTCCCAAATGTTAAATTGTGTTGTCTTTATTAATTTAAATTTAATTAATTAACATGTAGTGTATTATTAGTTTCAGAGATAGAGTTCAGTGATTCATCTGTTGTATACAACACGCAGTGCTCATTACACAATATGCCCTTCTTTTTTTTTTTTAACTTTTTTCTTTTTTCACTTTTTTTATTATGTTAATCACCATACATCACATCATTAGTTTTTGATGTAGTGTTCCATGATTCATTGTTTGCATATAACACCCAGTGCTCCATTCAGTACGTGCCCTCTTTAATACCCATCACCAGGCTAACCCATCTCCCCACCCCCCTCCCCTCTAGAACCCTCAGTTTGTTTTTCAGAGTCCATAGTCTCTCATGGTTCATCTCCCGCTCTGATTTCCCCACCTTCATTCTTCCCTTCCTGCTATCTTCTTCTTCTTCTTTTTTAACATATAATGTATTATTTGTTTCAGAAGTACAGGTCTGTGATTCAACAGTCTAACACAATTCACAATAGACTTTATGTTAATCTAGGGCTTTTAGTGAAATAAAATCATATTAAAATATTCATGTTTAATATTTATAAAATTCTAAAATCTATTGTACCATTAAAAGTTAGGTTTCTTTAACAGGATTTTTTTTCTTTAATTTTTTATTGTTATGTTAATCACCATACATTACATCATTAGTTTTTGAGGTAGTGTTTCATAATTCATTGTTTGTGCATAACACCCAGTGCTCCACGCAGAACGTGCCTTCTTTAATACCCATCACCGGGCTAACCCATCCCCCCACCCCCATCCTCTCTAGAACCCTCAGTTTATTTTTCAGAGACCATCGTCTCTCATGGTTCATCTCTCCCTCTGAATTCCGCCCTTTCATTCTTCCCCTCCTCCTAACGTCTTCTTTTTTTTTTTCTTAACATATATTGCATTATTTGTATCAGAGGTACAGATCTGTGATTCAACAGTCTTGCACAATTCACAGCGCTCACCATAGCACATACCCTCCCCAATGTCTATCACCCAGACACTCTATCCCTCCCACCCACCCCCACTCCAGCAACCCTCAGTTTGTTTCCTGAGATAAAGAATTCCTCATATCAGTGAGGTCATATGATACATGTATTTCTCTGATTGACTTATTTCACTCAGCATAATACCCTCCAGTTCCATCCACGTTGTTGCAAATGGCAAGATCTTATTTCTTTTGATGGCTGCATAATATTCCATTGTATATATATACCAGTTCTTCTTTAGCCATTCATCTGTCGATGGACATCTGGGCTCTTTCCACAGTTTGGCTATTGTGGACATTGCTGCTATAAACATTGGGGTGCACGTACCCCTTCAGATCCCTACATTTGTATCTTTGGGGTAAATACCCAGTAGTGCAATTGCTGAATCATATGGTAGCTCTATTTTCAACTGTTTGAGGAACCTCCATACTGTTTTCCAGAGTGGCTGCACCAGCTTGCATTCCCACCAACAGCGTAGGAGGGTTCCCCTTTCTCCACATCCCCACCAACATCTGTCGTTTCCTGACTTGTTCATTTTAGCTATTCTGACTGGTGTGAGGTGGTATCTCATTGAGGTTTTGATTTGGATTTCCCTGATGCCGAGCAATGTTGAGCACTTTTTCATGTGTCTGTTGTCCATTTGGATGTCTTCTTTGGAAAAATGTCTGTTCATGTCTTCTGCCCATTTCTTGATTGGATCATTTGTTCTTTGGGTGTTGAGTTTGATAAGTTCTTTCTAGATTTTGGATACTAGCCCTTTATCTGATATGTCATTTGCAAATATTTTCTCCCATTCTGTCGGTTGTCTTTTGGTTTTGTTGACTGTTTCTTTTGCTGTGCAAAAGCTTTTTATCTTGATGAAGTCCCATAGTTCATTTTTGCCCTGCTTCCCTTGCCTTTGGCGAAGTTGCTGCAGCTGAGGTAGAAAAGATTGCTGCCTGTGTTCTCCTGTAGGATTTTGATGGACTCCTGTCTCACGTTTAGGTCTTTCAACCATTTGGAGTCTATTTTTGTGTGTGGTGTAAGGAAATGGTCCAGTTTCATTCTTCTGCATGTGGCTGTCCATTTTTCCCAACACCATTTGTTGAAGAGACTGTGTTTTTCCATTGGACAGTCTTTCCTGCTTGGTTGAAGATTAACTGACCATAGAGTTGAGGGTCCATTTCTGGGCTCTCTATTCTGTTCCATTGATCTATGTGTCTGTTTTTGTGCCAGTACCATACTGTCTTGATGATGACAGCTTTGTAATGGAGCTGGAAGTCCGGAATTGAGATGCCGCCAGCATTGCTTTTCTTTTTCAACATTCCTCTGGCTATTCGGGTTCTTTTCTGGTTCCACACAAATTTGAGGATGATTTGTTCCATTTCTTTGAAAAAAGTAGATGGTATTTTGATGGGGATTGCATTGAATGTGTAGATTGCTCTGGGTAGCATTGACATCTTCACAATGTTTGCTCTTCCAATCCATGAGCATGGAATGTTTTTCCATTTCTTTGTGTTTTCCTCAATTTCTTTCACGAGTATTTTATAGTTTTCTGAGTACAGATCCTTTGCCTCTTCGTTAGATTTATTCCTAGGTCTCTTATGGTTTTGGGTGCAATTGTAAATGAGATCACTCCTTAATTTCTCTCTCTTCTGTCTTATTGTTGGTGTATAGGAATGCCACTAATTTCTGTGCATTGATTTTATATCCTGCCACTTGACTGAATTCCTGTATGAGTTCTAGCAGTTTTGGGGTGGAATCTTTTGGGTTTTCCACATACAGTATCATATCATCTGCAAAGAGTGAGAGTTTGACTTCTTTGCCAATTTGGATGCCTTTGATTTCTTTTTGTTGTCTGATTGCTGTGGCTAGGACTTCTAATACTATGTTGAATAACAGTGGTGATAGTGGACATCCCTGCCGTGTTCCTGACCTTAGGGGGAAAGCTCTCAGTGTTTCCCCATTGATAATGATATTCACTGTAGGTTTTTCATAGATGGCTTTTATGATATTGAGGTATGTACCCTCTATCACTATACTCTGAAGAGTTTTGATCAAGAAAGGATGCTGTACTTTGTCAAATGGTTTTTCTACATCTATTGAGAAGATCATACGATTCTTGTTCTTTCTTTTGTTAATGTACTGTATCACGTTGATTGATTTGCAGATGTCGAACCAACCTTGCAGCCCAGAGATAAAGCCCACATGGTCGTGGTGAATAATCCTTTTAATGTACTGTTATATCCTATTGGCTAGTATTTTGGTGAGAATTTTTGCATCCATGTTCATCAAGGATATTGGTCTGTAATTCTCCTTTTTGATGGGCTCTTTGTCTGGTTTTGGGATCAAAGTAGTGGTGGTCTCATAAAATGAGTTTGGAAGTTTTGCTTTCATTTCTATTTTTTGGAAGAGTTTCAGGAGAATAGGTATTAATTCTTCTTAAATAGTTTGGTAGACTTCTGCCGGGAAGCCCTCTGGCCCTGGACTTTTGTTTGTTGGGAGATTTTGGATGACTGCTTCAATTTCCTTAGTGGTTATAGGTCTGTTCAGGTTTTCTATTTCTTCCTGGTTCAATTTTGGTAGTTGATACATCTCTAGGAATGCATCCATTTCTTCCAGGTTGTCTAATTTGCTGACATAGAGTTAGTCATAATACATTCTTATAATTGTATTTCTTTGGTTTTAGTTGTAATCTCTCCTCTTTCATTCATGATTTTGTTGATTTGCGTCATTTCTCTTTTCTTTTTGATAAATCTGTCCAGGGATTTATCAATCTTGTTAATTCTTTCAAAGAACCAGCTCCGAGTTTCATTGATCTTTTCTACTGTTCTTTTGGTTTCTATTTCATTGATTTCTGCTCTAATCTTTATTATTTCTCTTCTCCTGCTGGGTTTAGGCTTTATTTGCTGTTTTTTCTCTAGCTCCTTTAGGTGTAGGGTTAGGTTGTGTATTTGAGACCTGTCTTCTTTCTTGAGAAAGGCTTGTATTGCTATATACTTTCCTCTCAGGACTGCCTTTGCTGCCTCCCAAAGATTTTGAACAGTTGTGTTTTCATTTTCATTGGTTTCCATGAATTTTTTAAATTCATCTTTAATTTCCTGGTTGGCCCATTCATTCTTTAGTAGGATGCTCTTTAACCTCCATGTATTTGAGTTCTTCCCGACTTTCCTCTTGTGATTGAGTTCTAGTTTCAAAGCATTGTGGTCTGAAAATCTGCAGGGAATAATCCCAATCTTTTGGTACCGGTTGAGACCTGATTTGTGACCTAGGATGTGATCTTTTCTGGAGAATGTTCCATGGGCACTAGAGAAGAATGTGTATTCCGTTGCTTTGGGATGGAATGTTCTGAGTATGTCTGTGAAGTCCATTTGGTCCAGTGTGTCATTTAAAGTTCTTATTTCCTTGTTGATCTTTTGCTTAGATGATCTGTCCATTTCAGTCAGGGGGGTGTTAACGTCCCCCACTATTATTGTATTGTTGTCAATGTGTTTCTTTGCTTTTGTTATTAGTTGCCTTATGTAATTGGCTGCTCCCATGTTAGGGGCATAGATATTCACAGTTGTTAGATCTTGTTCGATAGACCCTTTAAGTAGGATAGAGTGTCCTTCCTCATCTCTTATTACAGTCTTTGTTTTAAAATCTAGTTTGTCTGATGTATGATTGCCACCCCAGCTTTCTTTTGGTGTCCATTAGCAGGGTAAATGGCTTTCCACCCCTCACTTTCAATCTGGGGGTGTCTTTGGGTCTAAAATGAGTCTCTTGCAGAAAGCATATCAATGGGTCTTGTTTTTTAATCCAACCTGATAGCCTGTGTCTTTTGATTGGGGCATTTAGCCCATTTACATTCAGGGTAACTATTGAATGATATGAATTTAATGTCATTGTATTGCCTATAAGGTGACTGTTACTGTGTATTGTCTTTGTTCCTTTCTGGTCTATGCTGCTTTTAGGCTCTCTCTTTGCTTAGAGGATCCCTTTCAATATTTCTTGTAGGGCTGGTTTCATGTTTGCAAATTCCTTTAGTTTTTGTTTGTCCTGAAAGCTTTTGTCTCTCCTTCTATTTTCAATGACAGCCTAGCTGGATATCATATTCTTGGCTGCATATTTTTCTCATTTAATGATCTGAATATATATCACGCCAGTGCTTTCTGGCCTGCCAGGTCTCTGTTGATCTGTCTGTTGCCAATGTAATGTTTCTACCTTTGTAGGATACATATCTCTTCTCCCAAGCTGCTTTCAGGATTTTCTCTTTGTCCCTGAGGCTCGTAAATTTTACTATTAGATGTCGGGGTGTTGACCTATTTTTATTGATTTTGAGAGGGGTTCTCTGTGTCTCCTGGATTTTGATGCCTGTTTCCTTCCCCACATTAGGGAAGTTCTCTGCTATAATTTGCTCCAATATACCTTCTGCCCCTCTCTCTCTCTCTCTTCTTCTTCTGGGATCCTAATTATTCTAATGTTGTTTCATCTTATGGTATCGCTTATCTCTCGAATTCTGCCCTAGTGATCCAGTAGTTGTTTACCTCTCTTTTTCTCAGCTTCTTTACTTTCAATCATTTTATCTTCTATATTGCTGATTCTTTCTTCTGCCTCATTTATCCTAGCAGTTAGTACCTCCATTTTTGATTGCAGCTCATTAATAACCTTTTGATTTCCACTTGGTTAGATTTTAGTTCCTTTATTTCTCCAGAAAGAGTTTCTCTAATAACTTCCATGCTTTTTTCAAGCCCAGCTATTATCTTTAAAATCATCATTCTGAACTCTAGGTCTGATATTGCACTAAAGTCTGTGTTGAGTAGGTCCCTGGCAGACAGTCTTACCTCTTGTTCTTTTTGTTGAGGTGATTTTTTTCTGTCTTGCCATTTTGTCTAGAAGAGAATAGATGAATGAGAGAACAAAATGTTAACAGGGTAACAACGTTCCCAGAAAATATACTCTAAAGAAATCAGAAAAGACCTGAAACCAGGGGAAAAGAAAGGGAAAG
>NW_027398025.1:0-527 GCF_003265705.2 Callorhinus ursinus
TTTTGTCCAGAGGAGAATAGATGAATGAGAGAACAAAATGCTAACAGTTTAACCACGTCCCCAGCAAATATACTCTAAACAAATCAGAAGAGACCTGAAACCAGGGGAAAAGAAAGGGAAAGAAAGAAAAAAGAAAATGATAAAAACAAACAAAAACAGAACAAAACAAAAAAAACAGAATATGATCAAATATAATCAGGCTAGTGCATAGATCAGTGCCACACACTAGATTATGGGTGTATTTTGGTCTGTTAAAGAAAGTGCTTCCTAAAATTTTAAAGAAAGACTTATATATGTACAGAATAAGGGTTGATACAATGAAAGGATGGAAGATGAGTGTAAGATGAAAATTATAAAAGATTTTATAAAAGGAATTGATAAGAAGTTGTTTGAAAAAAGAAAGATGATTTAAAAGAAAGGGAGAGAATGTGATCAGGCAGGACACTAGAACAAAGCCATACACTAGTGATTTAGGGTATATTTTGATCTGTTAGAAGAAACTGTATCTCAAAATTTTAAAGAGAGAA
>NW_027398025.1:627-1320 GCF_003265705.2 Callorhinus ursinus
GAATCATGGTAAAAAAGCCATGAATTCTATGTGCAGTATTCCCCTAGTGCTGGAGTTCTCCTGTTCTCCTTGATCGGTAAACTTGGTCTTGGCTTGCTGGCTGTTTGTGCTGATCTTCTGGGGGAGGGGCCTGTTGCCGTGGTTCCCAAATGTCTTTGCCGGATGCGGAACTGCCCCGCCCTTGCCGGTCCGGGCTAAGCAATCTGCTTAGGTTTGCTCTCGGGAGCTTTTGTTCCCTGCACGCTCTCGGTACAGCTTTGGAGGACGAGAGTGAAAATGGCGGCCTCCCAATCTCCACTCGGAGGAGCCGAGAACTCAGGGCCCCGCTCCTCAGTGTGTCCCCCAGAGAAAAGCAGTCAGTCACTCCTGTCTCCCTGGTCTCCGGCCGCACTCCGTGCTCACCCGGCCTGTGACTGAGCGTTTCTATCTCTGGCACCCGACCCCGTGTGGAGTCTCCAAACCCAGCAGATCCCTGCGGTGCGCTCCCGCATGGCTCCTCCCAGGGGAGAAAGGGGAGTCTCCCCAGATCTGCTGCTTGTTGGGTCCCTGCTGGAGGAGCAGTGGCCCGACTGTGTCGCCGATCACAATTTATGGCAACCCCGAGATGAGAGCCCGCACCTCAGCTCCGTCTCTGCAGCCGGCTTCTCCGCTCCGATACCTAGGAGCTCTGCTGCACTCAGGCACCCCCGGTCT
>NW_027398025.1:1330-13358 GCF_003265705.2 Callorhinus ursinus
CCGCTCCGATACCTAGGAGCTCTGCTGCACTCAGGCACCCCCGGTCTTTCTGTGACCCCGAGGGTTCCACCCCCAGCTTAGCCACTGGAGCGACGTCCCTCAGCGGAGCCGACTTCTAAAAGTTCCGATTTTGTGCTCCGCGGCTCTAGCACTTGCCAGAAGCGGCCGACGGAGGCCCCCTCCCCCGCTGTCTATCCTCCTGAATATCGCCTCGGATTCACTTCTCTGCACGTCCTACCTTCCAGAAAGTGGTCGCTTTTCTGTTCAGAGAGTTGTTGCTATTCTTTTCTTCAATCTCCTGTTGAGTTTGTAGGTGTTCAGAATGGTTTGATCCCTATTCAGCTGAATTCCTGAGACCAGACGAAATCCAGGTCTCCTACTCCTCCGCCATCTTGCTCTACCCCCCCACGTGCTCATTCTGATGAGCCTCAGGCTCTCGCCTTTTGGTACTCAAGGCATTAAAATACCATCCTCAGAGAGCACAGCGTTTGGCAATCAATTCAATAATGGTCATAAGTAATAAGCCAGCAGTACCTGCAGGGAGCTATGGGAACCCAGGCAAGATGCATTTCGCTTCATCTGGGAATTCAGGCAAACTTCTAAGAAGATCACAACAGACCTCAACGATGAAGGAGTGGGAACTAGTCAGGTGAAGACCATTGTAAGGGGCATTTCAGAACCCCAGAATACCATGAGGCATGGAAAAGAAAAGCAGTGGGTTTGTGGATGGGCGACACTGAGGCTGGAGAGTGTGGAAGGAGCCAGGTCGTGGGGTCATGGTCTCGATGTGCTGAGAAAGGTGATAAAGGTTTAGTAATATTGGATTAATATTTAGCTGAATCCCTCTAGTTGAAGTGCATAGATGAAGGAGGTCAGGACTGGAAGGCCAGAGATCAGGCCTGGAAGGCCAGAGATCAGAGAGA
Organism: Callorhinus ursinus; assembly: GCF_003265705.2. Lineage (NCBI taxonomy): Eukaryota > Metazoa > Chordata > Mammalia > Carnivora > Otariidae > Callorhinus > Callorhinus ursinus. Next base: position 2,254 of record NW_027398025.1, read on the forward strand.
AGCTTCTGTGATGATCTAGCCCAGTGGTTCTCAAAGTGTAGTCCTGGAGCCATCGGCATCATCTGGGACTTACTAGAAATGGCAAATCTCAGGCCCACCTGAATCAGACGCTCTGGGATTGGACCCAGCAATGTGTGCATGGACCGACTCTCCAGGTGATGGGATGCTGCTAAGGCTGGAGAATCATGGGTGTAGATAAGAGATGATGAGCACCTTCAGTAGAGGCAGTGGTAGTAGATACAGATAAGAGGATGAATTAGAGGCAGATATGGTCATAGAATCAACTGAGACCTAGGTGGGCAAGGAAGAGAAAGAAATGCAAGTTCAAGAATTTTGGTCTGAGTGACTGGGTGGGGCTGTAAAGAATACAGGAGGTTAAGTAGGCTAATGCGGGATGATGAGTTAAGTGGTGGACATGCAGAGTTTGAGATGCCTCTGGGATATCCAGCTTGTCAGGCTGTAGGATCTATGAGTAGGAAGCTCAGAGACAAAGATACCAGCAGAGAGGAGAAGTAAATAAAACTATACCATCACTAAGAGCAGGAGACCAAAGACAAGAGTTCTGGAGATACCAGTGTCAGAGGGCTGAGGAGAGCCAGAGAAGTCTGAATCAGAGCTGGAAAAAAAGAAACAAGCTGATTCCCCCAGGACCTTAGTTACTTCCACAGGGCATAGGTAAGTAGGTTTTCTCCCCATAATTCAAGATTAGGGTATCTACCTACGTAACTCGCCATAATCAGTAAAAGAAAAATCAATACATGATCATCTCAAGAAATGCCAAGATGGCATTTTGATAAAATTCAACACTCATCTAAAAAATCCCTTTGTTGATAGTTTCCCAGCATTCATTCCCTCTCTCTCACATCCCAGGCCTTACTGACTCCTGTGTGGGGATCTACATAGCTCTAAACAAGATATGTAAATTTATATAAATATGACTAAGCCTTTAATTTCCCTGGCTACAGTGACTGGTTAGGGGTAGTCAAGTGACTTAGGCTGGTCCAAAGCAATGCTGAGAAACAGCTTCTCTCTCTTTCTCTCTCTCTCTCTCTCTCTCTCTCTCCATTCTCTCTGGTAGTCAAAAGAAACATAGCCAGGTTGTTGCTCATAACATCTTGGTACCATGTAAGAATGGACATGACACCACTGGAGCACAGAGTGGAAAAATGGAAAGAAATCAGAAACCTTTGTAGCACCACCAAACTATTAGATTAAATCCTGGCCAAAGCCATTTCTACCTCTGAACTTTTCAGTTATGTAAGCCAATAAATTGCCTTTTATTGCTTATGTAATAAAATTGCTGAAACAAGGCTGAATGAGCTTTTCTGTGCTCAACAAACGAAGAATCCCAATGGAAACAAATTACTTCCTCCTGTTGATATTAGAAAGAGATCTGTTAAGAGATATCTTTTGGGTGGAGAACAGGCCACACAAGTTACACATGTAATGGTATGTGGCTTCCCAAAAGAAAGGATATGAAACCATCACAACTCAAAAAACTAGAGTCAAGACCAACATCTGAGCAGAGGAGAAATGGTATTCCAACTGAGGGAGAACAGAGCTAATTTCCACAGCTGTCTTTGGGTCAAGAACACTTATGGAATTCCCAGAAAACCAGAGGTCTAAACAAAAGCTACCACAACCCAGGGTCTCACATGCCAACCACCAGTCCTTAAATCAAAGCTTCTCCAGTCATATATGTTGTCAGAAGATTTCTCAAGAAGGGTTCATGGGAAACTCATTCCCTGAGTCCTGGCATGTTGAAACTCTGCGGTTTTTATATTTGAAGGTAAGCTTGGCTGAATATAGAATAATTGCTTCACTCTTTCTTTTCTAGATTATCTTTAACATAGTTCTCTATTGTCTCTGGCTTTAAGCATTGCTGTCAAGGTCCAATGCCAATCTGATTTTCTTTCCTTTGTAAATGACTTGGTCTTTTTGCCTGGATGCCCCCAAAGATTTTTTTTCTTTATGGGCAATTATATTACTAGAATATCTATTGGTGTTGTCCATTCTGGGTCAATGTTCCAATATGTTATATTCCCTTTCTATAGGTGAATTCCAGTCTTTTTCCAGGAAGGTTTTCTTTAATTTACTTGATAATATATGTTCTATTTCATTGATTTAGCTTTTTCATTTTTTTCCTGAGACTCCTATATATATATACAGATATATATATATATCTATATATATATATATATCTCCTCTGCCTATATTCCATATCTCCATTTTCTTTCAAATCTTCTATTTCCCTTTTCATTTCTGTTTTTTCTTCTTCTTTTCCAACTTCTGTTTCCCCTACAGTGCTTTCTGCATTGTTTATTCATTCTTACAGTGCATCCAGTTGGGTCTTCATTTCTTAAATTTTTTTTTGCTTTTATTTCTACTTTTCTGATTTATTAACTATCTTTTTCATATCTCTGTTGTTTAATCATCTAATCTGTGTTTTTCTAATTTGGATTCCTGCTGTTCTTTCATAGCTTTTGTTTTCTTAATTTCTCTTAACTAATTATTGAAATATTAGGTTATAGTTTCTTCTCTGTTTTATGAGCATATTTTTCTCGTATGCCTTCATTGTCTACCATTTGGAGCCAGTGAAGCACCCTCCACTTTGGGATATTGTTCTCAAACGATATATATATATATATATATATATATATATACACACACACACACACACACACACACACACATATATATATATGCATCACCTCTTCTTTATCCATTCATCAGTAGATGGACATCTGGGCTCTTTTCATAGATTGGCTATTGTTGATAATTCTGCTATAAACATCGCATGTACCCCTTCAAGTCTATATTTTTGTATCTTTTGGGTAAATACCTAGTAGTACAATTGCCGGGTCATAGGGTAGTTCTATTTTTAACTTTTTGAAGAACCTCCATACTGTTTTCCACAGTGGCTGCACCAGTTTGCATTCCCACCAATAGTATAAGAGGGTTCCCCTTTCTCCACATCCTTGCCAACACTTGTTTTAGCCTTTCTGACCCTTGTGAGGTGGTATCTCATCATAGTTTTGATTTGTACTTCCCTGATGATGAATGATGTTGAGCATCTTTTCATCTGTCTTTTGGCCATCTGGTTGTTGTCTTTGGAAAAGTGTCTATGTGTGTCTTCTGGCCATTTCTTAACTGGGTTATTTGTTTTTTGGGTGTTGAGTTTGATAAGTTCTTTATAGATTTTGGATACTAACCCTTTATCAGATATGTCTTTTGCAAATGTCTTCTCTCATTGCGTAGGCTTCCTTTTAGTTTTGTTGATTATTTCCTTCGCTGTTCAGAAGCTTTTTATCTTGAAGTCCCAATAGGTCATTTTTGCTTTGTTTCCCGTGTCAATAAACATGTATTTACTGAGCACCCACTATATTCCAGTCACTGGGGAAAAAATTGCTCACTGCTATACAAGCTAAATAAAAGGCTTGATTTGGATTTGAACTCAGACTCTCTGACTTCAGAACCTATGCTTTCACATAACATACAATACTACATGCCAGACTACCTGAATGGCATCAAAGAAGACTGAAATAAACGGAATGATATAGTGCCTTCCTGGATGGGAAGCCAGTATTAAAAAGACATCAAGTCTCCCCTAAATTAATCAATACATTAATTACTATAAATATCCTGGCACAACTTTTTTTAACTTGTAAAATGTTTCTCAAATCCATATAGAACAATCACTTTACCAGTAACTGACTAACAAAATTATAAAGAAAGCATTGTAAGTATTTTGCTCTGACAGATGTAACAATAGACTTCAAAGATATAACCACCAAAACATCATGGTTCTAGCAGAGAGATGAATGGAAGACAACAGAAAGCCTAGGAATGAAATATATAAATATATTCATATATACATTTGTGTGTGTGTATACACAATGTGTGTGTGCATGTGTGTGTTCCTAATCTTTCCATTATCTTCCATTCATCTCTCTGCTAGAACCATGCCATTTTGGAGGTATGATTTTAGTAAACAATAAAAGTGTCACTTTATATCAGTGAGGAGGAAGTGAATAATTCAATAATTTCACTAATGATAGGATAATTGGTTAACATGTGGAGAAAAATTACATTAGCTCCATACTTCATGAGACATATCCAAATTCCTTCTAGACAGTTTAAAATTTTAAATGGGAAAAAAAACCCATAAGAACACTGAAGAAAAAGTGTAGATGAATACTTTCATTCAAGGGCCGGGAAGGCCTTGCTAAGAATAACACCAAAGACATAAACCCTGAAGGAAATGACTGTCAGATTTTTACTAATAAAAGTAAATATTTAAAAAGTATAATAAATATAAACAAAAGAAACTAAAAAAATATTAGTAATATATGATAGGAAAGAAAGTGCCATACTTATAAGAGTTCTTTAAAACTCTAATGAGATAATTATTTAAAAGGCAAGCAGCCCCATTGAAAATGGGACAGTAAAGGATAGGCAGTTCACAAAACAAACACACAAATAGGCTATAAAAATTATGCAACAATGCTCAGCCTCTCTGGCAACCTAAAACTGTAAATCAAAACTAGATACTACTTTGGCTCATCAAATTCCAAAGATTCTACAATGATGATCCCCAGTGCTGGGGGATGATGTATTTTCTTTGCTGGAGGGAGAGAAAAACTGTCCCAGTGACTCTGTATCCCTTAACACACACAAAATGCCTTCCTGGGCTACGGTAATGTAAATGGCTAGAACCTTCAAATGTGTTTGAGACTCTTTCAATTGCCATCCCTTTCCCCTTTTTATTACATCCGCCATGATATTTATCATGTAATAATTTTGCCACCATAACCACAAACTGTGCGGGGCAGGAGGATCTTCGGAGACAGATGTCAATTCCATCCAACCACAGACAGAGAACCAGTAAATGATCAGCTGTGACAGGTGTATCCCAACACCCAACACCCATATCCATCTGCTACAACCAGGACTCACAGATATTTGGTGAGTGGGTGTTTCATTTAATACATCATTATAATACAAAAAAAACCTTTTGTAAGTGGAAGATTATTCTGCTCCTTGGCACAAAATACAGGATGCTGGAAAACTAAAGCTGCCAATGTTGCTATTGGGTAAAAGGTTTTTAATACAATACCAAATCTGAAATTCCTTTTCCCCATGTGTATCTAAGGGGCAATAACACATGCCCCTGGGAGGGCAGATATCAGGTGCGATTATTCATGGATGGATCTCCAGTGCATGGCACAGCAGGCATTTGATAAATGATATATATTATGATGATGATATCTCATTCATTCTTTTGGAAAATCCTTACTGAGCCCCACAGTGAGCCAGAAACTAACTAGGTGCCTTACATTTATAATCTAACTTCATAAGCTGCATCATCAAAGCATAAGCTCTTTCTTTAGCTTGCATCAAAATGCAGTACCAAAACATTTGACTTGCTTATATGAAAACACAAATGCCAACTTCTAGATTAGCTAACTTTACCCTCTCCTCCCACCCCCCAACCGATGCCACAGAAAATCAAGAACTGCTTTACATTCTTACTTGTATTATTACACAATATTCTTCCACATGTTACCTCCTGGTAAACAATAATTTCCAAAAATTTAGGATTTGGAAGCCGCTAAAGGGATCATCTTCTTTAACCCTTTCATTTTACAGATTGCCAAATAAGGCCTAAGAGGGTAGGGGGTATGTTCAAAATCATACACAAGCAAGATGTCACAGTGGGATAAAATCGAGGTCTCCAGGCTTACAGATCAGTGATACTTCCATTCTGCCCTGCTGTTCCTTCCTGGTAATCATCAAAATGCCTTCCGTTTAATAACAGAAGCATAGAATACCGCATTCTTAGGCCTTGGAAAGAAAAGATGTTGGAACAGATTTACTTGTGGTCAGCTTTATTCCCAACCCCAAACTCATGATTCTGCTTATAATTTAATAGAAAAATCTATAAATATATACCATGTACTTGAGCAAATGGCAGACAAACCACAAAGGTTAAAAGCCTTTACTAGCAATTCTGGAAGAGATTATGGATTATTTTTTAATGAAAAGGCTAATCATGACTTTAAAAATTTCCTCAAATATCTCATCTTATCATTTTCCTCTACAATTTATTTTCCAAAGCCTTCTACAAAATCTGACATATTACATCCAGCCATAAAAGAAGACAGACTAATTAAGCAGTGTCTGAAGCCACTCTACCAGAACACATGCCTTCCAGTGTGGACTTACCTACCAGCCAAAGAAAAGATATAAATGGCAATGTAAAAATCCAGAGAAGAAAAGGAAACAGATGGAGAGAAGGGAAAAGCAGGTAAGAGCTTTTCATAAATGGTTAGGTAAATCAAGGACAAATTTCCTATAAATGAAAGGATCCTCTTAGACCACTGAAATGTCTTTACTAAAGCTGAGATGCAGGCCTGGGTCCCTGAGTAATAATAAAATCTAATTGGAGCCAGCAAGGTGTGATAGGGAAAAACTGACTGAGGATCAAAGGCCTACATTCTGTCCCAACTCATACATTAACTAGCTGTGTGATCATGAACAGACATCATGACATCACTCTGGGTATCAGTTTTGTAAAATGAGAGTTAAACTCAATGCTTCTCAAACTTATCCACAGAAATACCCTAAAAACAAAGAATGAAGATGGTTGGAAATGTAGGCTGCTTGCAGCCCCAGATTTCTCCAGTCTGTGTCTTCTACTTAAAAATATTTAAGGAGGGGGTGGAGCACGTGGGCGGCTCAGTCGGTTAAGTGTCCAACTCTTGATTTCAGCTCAGGTCATGATCTCAGGATTGTGAGATCAAGCCCTGTGTTGGGCTCTGCACTGGGTATAGAGTCTGCTTAAGATTCTCTCTCTCCCTCTTCCTCTGTCTTTCCCCCCACACTTGCTCTCTCTCTTTCTCCCTCTCTCTTTTTCTCTCAAAAATAAAAATAAATAAAAATAAAATAAAAATATTTCATGGAGACTCTACTTCTAGGTCCTGTATGACCTGGAGCAACTTAAGTATCCTCCACGAACCTCCATTTTCTTGAACCAACTTTCTTACAAGAAAAGCTAGAAAATGTGAACAGAATATTTTTTTAAAACATCAAAGTGTTAGAGACACTGCAATGCAGTGAGGCTTTGTGAGAACAAGATCTGGAAGACGAAAGGAAGGTGAGAAGCAAGAACGTGGCTTTTGGTCCCCATATCCCCTCAAAGTTATTGACAATGCTGATAGCAGCAGCTGACCAGCTGAGCAGAGTTTTCATCCACCTTACAGAGACAGAAGGACAAAACTAGAATTCAGGGCCTGTTAGGGAGTAAGGACCTCCGTAAACATCTTAGGTTTTCTGTTAAGACCTCAATGCTCTACTGTGTAAAAACAGAATTGACCTTGAAACAGATCAGCCTTCACATGAGATAAAACCTCTGAATCATTTCAGTCACTGATTAAATTATTATCACCTGTCCCTTGCCCATCTGCCAACTAGACGTAAAAGTAAATTCTGCCTGCAGGAGTATGCCATCACATAAAGTATCAAAATATCTCTGAAGTTGCTCAAATACATTGTCCAACACTCAATTAAAATAACTAGGTTATCAGGGGGAAAAAAAAGATAAACCAAAAACCAAAAAGGGAAAATAATTAAATAGACACATAGAAGATCCAGATAGTGGAGTTACAATACACAGAACTTAAAATAATCACAGTTAATATGTTCAAAGAATTGAAAGACAAGATACAAAATTTTGGCAAAAAGCTATAAACTATTAAAAAAAATCAAGTGACAATTTCAGTACTGAGAAATACAATAATTAAAAACAGTCACTAAATAGGTAGGTAAATAAGGATAGGAGGCCCAGTGAAGAAAGAGAATTGGGGGGATGGAATATATGTCAGAAAAAAAAGATCTAGACTAAGGTACAGGGAGACAAAGTATGGAAAATATAGGAAAGAGTTTAAAAGGCATCTGGAACACAGACAAAAGGTGTCATGTATATACATGTAATGTCATTCCCAGTAAAATTAGAGAGAATGGGACAGAAACAATATTTGAAGAAAAAAGAGCTGAGATTTTTCCAATACTGAAGGAATAAGTCAAGCCACAAATTAAAGAAGTACAATGGACCCTAAGAATAAAAAATACAAAGAAAACAACATCTACTCATATTATTTTTTTTTTAAAGATTTTATTTATTTGACAGAGAGAGAGAGAGACAGCGAGAGAGGGAACACAAGCAGGGGGAGTGGGAGAGGGAGAAGGAGGCTCCCTGCAGAACAGGGAGACCAATGCGGGGCTCAATCCCAGGACTCTGGGATCATGACCTGAGCCGAAGGCAGACGCTTAATGACTGAGCCACCCAGGCGCCCCAACATCTACTCATATTATAAGAGAATAATTGATAGGACGCCTGGGTGGCTCAGTCAGTTAAGCGGCTGCCTTCAGCCCGGTCATGATCCCAGGGTCCTGGGATCGAGTCCCACATCGGGCTCCTTGCTCAGCAGGGAGCCTGCTCCTCCCTCTCTCTTCCTCTGCTTGTGCTCTCTCTGTCAAATAAATAAAATCTTTAAAAAAAAAGAAGAGAATAATTGAAAGCAAAATACAAAGTGAAAAATGTTTAAAAATAGCCAAGGAAAAAGACATATTGCTTTAAAAGAGCAATAATAATAAGACTGACATCTAACTTCTGGATGGAAATAATGGGCGGCAGAACACAATGACAGGATATCTTCAAAATGCTGAAATAGATTACAGGCCAGCCTAGACCTCGATACCTAGTAGTATGATATACTTCAAAAATAATAACAAAATAAAACTTTCAGACAATCAAAAACTGAGAGAATTTGTCACCAGGAGTCTGGCACTAATGAAAAGACCAAAGAGAGATCTTAACAGGTCTAAGAGGAAAGCTTGCAAACGGAGAAAATGATTATCACTGGAAAAGGTAAATACGTGAGTAAATCTGAATTAGTATTGAGTGCAGAAAACAATAGAAATGTCTTCTTCAACTTAAAAATGTAAATAATTAAAATATACAACAAAAATACCATAAAATTAGTAGGGAAATGTGGGTATTCTAAGGTCCTTTTATGGCCTGGAAGATGGGTAGAGGTATTATCGTTAAACCAAGAAGAGTAATTTTGTAATTTCTACTAATTACAAAAGAATATTAAACAGAGTATGTAGCTAAGAAGCTACTACAGTGGAGCGTCAGAATAAAACACTTGAACAGAAACCAAGAGAAGAAAAATACAAAATATAGGACAGGTGGGGAAAACAAAGCAAAGAGTAAAATAATAGCATTAAATGCCAATATATTACTAACTGTATTTAATATAAATGAGCTAGGTTCCTCTGCCAGTAAGAGAGAGTAAACTCCGAAACCACCAATCCTCTCAGCAATAACAGTGATAAACTCTAGACAAAAGTAACAACCTGAAGGCTCTGGAGAATGAACAAAAGCAGGCAGTTTTATGAAGGGGACTCTAAGCTTGAGGAAGAGTCCAACACCTGTCGAGTTTCCCAGTTTTTCAGTTTTGCCTTGAAGGCAGGCCATAGTTACAGCTTGGCACGGGAGGGTCAAACTCTACCAGAGACTTCACCATCAACCTTGCCTAATGAATCAGAAGATGGAGTGTGGAGCCACGAGGGCTGCTAGACAATGAAGGAGGAATTGCTGCGAAGAGGGAACCAGACAGGGAGAATTCTAAACTCTACCCAAATCTCTGGCTGAAACTTGAACCACACATGCACAGGGCAGATTCCAAGGAGGCCAGCTCAAGATAAAAAAGCTTAACTGATATTTGAACTGCCATCCACCTCAGATAACAATAGTTTGAGTCTAGTCAACTTAATCACCTGCTAAAACAAACAAAATCAACACTCTTCATGAGGCTCTAACAGAATCTGGAGTCTTGCCAACACATCATTCACAATGTCCCTGGTACAACCCCAAATCACTGCACAAAAGAAAAATGACCCAATGTTGAAACTATCAGACAAAGATTTTGAAGCTGCTATTATAATTATGCTCAATAAGGTAAAGAAATATATGCTACAACAAATGAGAAGAAATCTCAGCCCAAAGTAGAAAATATAAAAAAGAAGAAATGGGGGGCACCTGGGTGGCTCAGTCGTTAAATGTTTGCCTTCAGCTCAGGTCATGATCCCGGGGTCCAGGGATGGAGCCCCACATTGGGCTCCCCGCTTGGTGGGGAGTTTGCTTCTCCCTCTGCCTGCCACTCCCCCTGGTTGTGCTCTCTCTCATAGGTTCTCTCTCTCAAATAAATAAATAAAATCTTTAAAAAAAATGGAATTTTTAGAACTGAAAAATACAGTATCAGAAATAAACATTTGGGGCACCTGAGTGGCTTAGTCAGTTAACGTCCAACTCTTGGTTTCCGCTCAGGTCATGATCTCAGGGTTCTGCGATCCTGCTCCATACTGGGCTCCAAGCTCCACGCTCAGTGTGGAGGCTGCTAGAGATCCTTTCCATCTCCCTCTCCCTGCCCCTCTACCCCTAACCCCATGCGCTTGCTCTTGCGTGCTCTCTCTCCCTCCAATAAATAAAGAAAGAAAATCTTGAAAGAAAGAAAGATTCCCCAGATGAGATAAATATCAGAATAGAGATTACAGAGGAAAGAATCCATGAATACGAAAGTAGATCAATAGAAGTTATTCAATCTGAAGAAGAAGAAAGAAATTGGAAAAAAAAAATAACAGAAACCTAGGGATTTGTGGACAATATAAAAAGGCAAGTAGAGTCCCAGATGGAGAAAAAGAGAATGGGTGATAAAAGTACTGGGGAAAAAATAGGCTGAAACATTTCCAAATTTTCAGAAAGACATATGTTTATAGATTTAAGAAGTTAGCAAAATCAGGGGCGGAGCAAGATGGCAGAGGAGTAAGAGACCTGGATTTCGACTGGTCTCAGGAATTCACCTGAATAGGGATCAAACCATTCTGAACACCTATGAACTCAACAGGAGATCGAACATAAGAATAGCAACAACACTCTGAACAGAAAAGCGACCACTTTCTGGAAGGTAGGACGTGCGGAGAAGTGAATCCGAGGTGATATTCGGGAGGATAGACGGCGGGGGAGGGGGCCTCTGTCAGCC
>NW_027398025.1:13458-14605 GCF_003265705.2 Callorhinus ursinus
GGGAGCGCACCGCGGGGATCCACTCAGTTGGGAGACTCCACACCGAGTCGAGTGCCAGAGATAGAAACGCCCAGTCACAGGCCGGGTGAGCACGGAGTGTGGCCAGAGACCAGGGAGACGGAAGTGACTGACTGCTTTTCTCTGGGAGCACACTGCGGGGCGGGGCTCCGAATTCTTGGTCCTCGGGGTGGAGATTGGGAGGCCACCATTTTCACTCTCATCCTCCAAAGCTGTACCAAGAGCTTGCAGGGAACAAAAGCTCCCCAGAGCAAACCCGAGCAGCTTGCTTAGCCCGGAGGACAAGGGCGGGGCAATTCCGCCTCCGGCAAAGACATTTGGGAACCACAGCAACAGGCCCCTCCCCCAGAAGATCAGCACGAACAGCCAGCAAGCCAAGAGCAAGTTTACAGATCAAGGAGAACGGCAGAACTCCAGCGCTAGGGGAATACTGCACGTAGAATTCATGGCTTTTTTACCATGATTCTTTAGTTTTCAAAGTTAATTTTTTAACTGTTTTTCTTTTGAATTTTTCTTTTTCCCTTTTTCAACCAACATCTTATCAATCCGTTTAAAAAAAACATTTTTATTTTTCATTTTTAGAGTCATATTCTATACTTTCATAGTAGTCACCCTTATTTTTGGCATATACATATAAGTGGTTCTCTCTAAAATTTTGAGATACAGTTTCTTCTAACAGATCAAAATGTACCCTAAATCACTAGTGTATGGCTATGTTCTAGTCTCCTGCCTGATCACATTCTCTCCCTTTCTTTTTTCTTTTTTTAAATCATCTTCTTTCTTTTTTCAAACAACTTCTTACCTTATCAATTCCTTTTATAAAATCCTTTATACTTTTCATCTTTACAGTCATCTTCCAGCCCTTCATTGTATCAACACCTATTTTGTACATGTATAAGTCTTTCTTTCCTTAAAATTTTGGAGGCACTTTCTTCTAACAGACTAAAATACGCCCAAAATCTAGGGTGTGGCACTGATCTATGCACTACCCTGATCATATTTGATCATATTGTGGATTTTTTTGTTTGTTTTCTTTTGTTCTGTTTTTGTTTTTATCTTTTTTTTTTCTCTCTTTCTTTTTTCTTTCTTTCCCTTTCTTTTCCCCTGGTTTCAGCTCTCTTCTGATTTG
>NW_027398026.1:0-14600 GCF_003265705.2 Callorhinus ursinus
AGGGGGTGGGGGGATGGGTTAGCCCGGTGATGGGTATTAAAGAGGGCACATACTGAATGGAGCACTGGGTGTTACACGCAAACAATGAATCCTGGAATGCTACATCAAAAACTAATGATGTAATGTATGGTGATTAACATAACATAATAAAATTTATATAAAAAATGTAAAAAAGAAAGAAAGAAAAGGAAAGAAAAAGAAAGAAAGAAAGAAAATAAGTAAGGTAGGCTTCTTTAGGCTGCACCAAAAAAAAAAAAAATTCAGCTAGCATAGGTTTTATGTGTTCAAAATATAATATTATATATTGTATATACACATATATATAGAACATATATAGAGATTTGTTTTATGTATATAATCATCTTCAATAAGATTGGTGAACTAGCCCATTTTCATTGAAGAAGCAAGAAAATACTGGTGAAAAAGGGTTGTATTATAAGAAAAACAGCAGAGGCATTAGCCATGGGTCTATCTAGGATCTATATATTAGAAGTGCATTTGGTGGCAAATAAGAAAATACATGGTGGGCTGCAAGTAATAATGGGATAAGCAATTTAATCATGTACCCTAAGAAAAAATCTGGAGGTAGGCAATCTTTCCTCAAATCCCAGGTTCCCTCTATGTTTCTGTTCTACCATCCTTTCAAGAATTTGCTTCTCCCATCATAGTTATAAAATAGCTGCTAAAACCCTAAGAATTGAACCCATGTTCACTTCAAAATATAAGAGGGAACTGCAAGGAATCAGATGCATATGTCCCTTCTAGTACTTTCCAGAATCCCTAATGAGAGCTCTGCTTAAATTTCATTAGCATAAAGTGTGTCATATGCTCAATCCTAGCTGCTGTGGAGACTGGGCATTAAGCTGTATGAGACTCTTGTGTGGAGAGAGAAAAGAGAGAGGTAATCATGGGGGATAAGTCATTTGGTTTTCTGACCAAGTGTCAGCTACACAGAGAACACTCATCTTCACTTTGGAGAGTTTTAATATCCCAAACCTCAGTCTCCACACATGGGAAGTATCTTCCTCTGCATTGTGTTGGGACACTTAAAAAATAAAATATAAGAAAGCATTTAGAACAATGTTTGGTATATTTTAACACTCAAGAGATACTACTTTTCCCTCTTTTCAAGACTAAAATTCCCCCTTTTTACTTATTAGCATGCAAACATACTTGTTTATTATATTTTCCTTTTTTTCTAATTTAAAAAATAACCACTTCACATGTTGTTACAGTCTGAAGTCCAAACTAAATAAACCCCAGTGGACACTTACAGCCCAGACTCTTGTGTGTCTGGAGTGAGAATTACTTCCATAATGTGGCCTTGGACAGGTTTACTATGCATTTTTTATTTTTTATCTCTTCCCCTCATATCTCAATAGCCCATTATTAGGATCCAAGTTAAATACACATCTATGGATTAGAACATCCCAACAAGAGGTGATCGGAACTCAATTCAAACAAGCTTAAATAATTTATGTTTAAAAACAGAGATTAAATGACTCACACAACTTAAAATTCCAAGGGGATATCAGCTTCAAATAATGTGGTGGAATCTATCTCTTGTCTCCCGGTCTCTGTTACTACAGTTTCAACAGCCTCTCGAAGAGATGGCAAGAGGCTACTAGCATCTCTAGGTCTGCATCCTAGCAACACAGTAACCCCACAAAGTAAGAAAGCATCTCCTTGGGGCACCTGGGTGGCTCAGGTGGTTGGGCAGCCGACTCTTGACTCTTGATTTCAGCTCAGGTCATGATCTCAGGGTCTTGGGATCAAGCCACACGTCCAGCTCTGCCCTCAGCGGGGAGTCTGCTTCAGGATTCTCTCTCTTCTTCTGCCCCTCCCCCCCATTCTCTCTCCCTCTCCCTCTTTCTCAAATAAATAAATATTTATAAAAAGAACAAAAGAAAGCATCTTCTGTCCAATAATTCCAGCACAACTTTCATAATTAGAATGACTAAGGACATAAACCCTTGGGTTAAGGTCACAGACCATATAGTTAGAACAACTGGTTCGTATCATGGCTCAGGGCTTAGTAATAGTGTCTCTCTGATCAAGTTGTTTAACTTTTGTGAGCGTTAATCTTGTTACCTATAAAATAGTACTTATTGCCTGAATCAACTGGGGGACAAATGATTTATATCAGCTGTAAAGTAGTATCTACTTCCTGGATTATCTGTGGGATTAAATTACTTAATACCATCTAAAGTACTTACAATAGTGCTCAGCAACCAGTAAGTGCTAAGTATTAGTTTCTGATGTTATCTCTAAAACAATTTGTATCTCGGGCACCTGGGTGGCTCAGTTGTTTAAGGAACTGCCTTCGGCTCAGGTTATGATCTTGGAGTCCCGGGATCGAGTCCCGCATCAGGCTCCCTGCTCAGTGGGGAGTCTGCTTCTCCCTCTGACCCTCTTCCCTCTCGTGCTCTCTATCTCTCATTCTCTCTCTCTCAAATAAATAAATAAAATCTTTAAAAAAAAAAGAAAATGTTTAAAAAATAAATAAACAAATAAATAAAACAATTTGTATCTCTAGGGGAATGAAAGTAAAATATGCTGAGTGACATGCCCATCCTGGGGTAGGTGTGGTTTCCCATGGACTCATAGTTCAAGAGGAATGGTATCCCCAAAGAAAAGTTGAGGGGCTATTAAAAGAAGAGTGAGAAATGGAGGCCCTTTAAGCAAAAACAACAGAGATTCACAATAGTCTAAAAAGTTCCTATGTGGCCTTGAAAAAATTCATAAATCTTTGCATTAACTTCGGTAACTGTTCCTCAAAACAAAGTCAAATTTTGTTTTTCAAAGAGGGCCTTGGCAAGTGCATATCTGTCTACTTTCTATTATATTAATAGTTTAAGGGGTACCATTATGGGAAATTAGCCATTAAGCAGAACCAAGGAGAAAAAGCCATTTTAGACTTTTCAGGAGAGAGAATCTTGAAAAGTGTGCTTTCCTCAAGAAGTTGGATTCCTTTGAATAATTCTATAGAATTTATTATCATGGCCATAAGCTTAAATCACACTCTATATCAGAACCATGAAAGACAGTGCTCCTTTCACTCAGATATATTTCAGAAATGGCTTCATTACTTTTTTGTAAAGCAACAAGAATCCATATTTACAGTGTTGATCCCTGGACATTAGTAGTTAATGATGGACTCAAGTTGCATGTTTTCTAAAGAAGCAGTTAGCAATTCGTCAACTCTTCATCTGTCTCCCCAGTTGCCTCCTCCAACCATACCACACACACACACACACACACACACACACACACACACACACACCACCAAGCACAGAGGACAAAAATGTTTTCTAGGTTTTTTTTTAAATAACATACATAGACATATGTAAATGTGATTTATAATAAATAGTCAATAACTACTTAAGATGAATGATCTTGGTTATATTGCATGGGCTCTATGGTCTGGGCTCTTTGTGAGTAGTGAATATGGTGGAAGGAGTTTTATATTAGGGTTTCACTGGGTGCTCACCTTTTGTTGGGGGTATAATATAGAGAAGCTATGTATATGCTATGTTATGTGGGTTGGCAGTATTGTTCCTAAGGTAGAAGAATGTGTGTTATGGTAAATTACCTGAAAAATGTGGCTGTGGTATATGAGTAGTGTTTGTGCATGGGGGTGATAGTAAAAAAATTAACAGAGTTCAACCCATTTGCTGACTAATCAGAATGAACCACTGAGAAAAAGAAGGAAAAAAGCCATATATAACCTATGTAGTCTTATCAAGTCACACTGGTTAAGTATCAATCATGTATATGTTTGCACATATCTCATGAAAGATACACAATAAGAATTCAGTTTATATGCTGGCATTTACTGAGGGTCTCCCCATGTTGGGCCCCATTGTGATCCTAGGTTATGGGAAAACAAGCAGCTGCGTTGGGACATACAGTGCCCTATGGCTTACATATATATGCCCCAAACTGTTCACTCTCCTTGGCAAAAAGCCAGGTCAGTATGTGGTCCCATAGCTTACAGGGAAGTCCCATAGTTAGCAAGTTCAGACACATAGGATTATTTATTTTTTGTTCATTTGTCTTTGCTCATATCTCAGAAATTGTCTAACATACTACTATTTCCAGTTTCTTTCCTTCCTCCCTCTAGTACACAATAAGTTGTATTTAGAGAAATGTATGTAAATGAAAAAAGTGAAGACTTATAATCAGATTTCAGCCTCCTTTTTCAGCTGTAAGCCATGCTTCTGTATCTGGCCCAATTTTATCATAAACTATACGTTTCAGTTATTATTTAGTTTTAGGAGAATGGAAATCCTCTGTTTTTTTTATATTTCATACTTAACAGTTGGGTTTCAGAGAAGAGAGTTAATTAACCTTATACACACTCATACACCCAAGCCTTTCAAATGAACAGAGAAATTTTTAAGTACTCTGGAACTCCTACATAATGTGCAGTCATGACATTTTGTCCCTGAGGACATAGTCTTATTCAAGAGTAAATATGGTAAGGATCTAGTATTATAGATGTTTGTAGTTAGAGTATCATCATTTCCCTTCCTTCTGGCACAAAATCGGGGGCTTCAGTGGCATTCTTGTGTGACTACTTGAGTACATCACAAGCTGTGGTTTTAAGGCCAATGAATAGTCCATCTATAGGTCTGCATGGGAAGCCCTCCATCTCGGTTTGGAATTTTTTGGGTTTTTCTCCCCACAATAGCATTCTAAACAGGCTTTCTTATTTTCATAACCAAATATCCAACTAAACTGTGTGGAATAAATTCTGAGTATGTGAGAAAGTCAAGAGTAGGTGTTGGCTTAACCATGAGATTGATCAAAAAATGCTTCAGAATAAGGGAAAGACATGAGGTCGACTGCAGAGCAGGAGAGAATTCATATAAGTAAAAGATGAAGGGGAAGAGACTCCTGTAGAGTAAACAACACATGTGATGTGTCAAGTTAAATGCTAATGATACATGAAGAGAGTAGCAAAATGTGACCCAATTTCACAAGCAGTTGCTGAAGAACTAATGGATAAAATAAGCAGAAAATGGTAAACCCATCAAACTGGCAAACCCATCAGAAGCCACCAAGGACTCCGGGCCATTTTAGGCTCTTGGGTAGGGAGAGAATCTTGACAAAGGTGCTTCAGTCCAGCAGACTCTGCGAGACAAATTAGAGGTAATAAGGCAGAAAACAGGAGCTTAGTTAAGAAACAAACTAGGGGCCTGGGGTGGCTCAGTTAAGCATCTGACTTCAGCTCAGGTCATGATCTCGAGGTCCTGGAATCGAGCCCTGTGTTGGGCTCCACGCATAGCAGAGTCTGCTTCTCCCTCTCCCTTTGCCCCTCCCCCTGCTAGTGTGCACACACTCTCTCTCTCTCAAATAAATAAGATCTTAAAAAAAAAAAAACTAGATAGCAATGACATCAAGCTCTGAAGCCTTGATGGATTCAACAAAACACAAAGCGAAATGCTGATCTTATTGTAGTCCATCAAGGAAACTGAGACAGTGCTGAATATCAGGCTTTTATTCTGCAAATGTGGTAGAATACTTCAGTTCTGAAATCTTAATAATGATTGGCTTCAGTTTATCTTTCAATTGGGGAAGGGGCACTGCCCCTTTGTTTCAACACAAGCCCAAGACCAAATAGAAGGTGACAATTGATAGCTTCACAGCATGCCAATGTTGGAGAGGAGGTACAGATCTTCAAACGTGAGAATTTCAGAGATCTGAGAGCCCTTGGTCATCCATGGGATACTGGGCAACACTTGGGATGAAATTTTTTAAGCCATGGCAATCAGATTTCTCTGTAACAAAAGAGAGGTAAATCTTGCATATTTTTCTAGTAGACATTGGGTCACAAGGCAGAGATTCAACTCAAGTTATCAGAAACAGAAATATCTTAGAAAGATATGTGAAATCTAATGGAAATCTGAAAACAATAATAAGGTAGGCCTTATTATTGTCCCCAAAGAGACTGGAGCCAAAAGTTCTTTTATATCCTCCAGGGCTATCTGTTCAGCATCTCTGCTTCCCTATGAGCAACTCTCCCTTTTTCACATGTACACACACTTTTACACATATGCTATTATACGTTTGTATGAACTGAATTATATATCATGTCCTTCTTTTAACCTGAGAACTTCCTGTTTCTTTTCTTTTTTTATTTTTTTTGACAGACCCAGCGAGAGAGGGAACACAAGCAGGGGGAGTGGGAGAGGGATAAGCAGGCTTCCCATGGAGCAGGGAGCCTGATGCTGGGCTTGATCCCAGAACCCTGGGATCATGACCTGAGCCGAAGGCAGACACTTAAGGACTGAGCCACCCAGGCACCCCGGCAACTTCCTGTTTCTTATAGTCTTATTTTGGCCTCTCCCTTCTTTCCTTTGCCTGACCAACATGTATCAAATATCCAATATAAATAACCCTATGTGTATATTTCCATATTTTTCCATGCATATATAATAAAATCAAAGGAGTCTTTGACACCGTTTTGTCAAATGCAGTTAAAATAGTCTACTGTTTCAAACTACAAAAGCATATGACCATCTGAGTCACTGCTAGGGCATCTCCAATGTAAGCTTAAGCTTCTCTGGCTTCACAGTAAACCATATTTTGGTGATCCACCACACTGTTTCTTTTTATACACTTATTCTAAGAGAATAGAAACGACCCACCAGAATAATTAATTACTCTAGAATGATAGCTCTGGAACAAACTTCTGCTACCATGACCTCCTCTTCCTGTGGAGTCCAGAAACCCCTGATTCTGGTACCCTACTGCCCTAAACCTTCCGCTACAATCAATGTCTCAGAGGTGTCTTCTCTTCACAGATCTATCTCAGCATCAGCCATGGAAGTTGATGCATTTCATTTGAGTTTTTATGAAAGATTTTTTTCTTCTGAATGGTGTAAGCTACGTATCTTCAATCTCCATCTGGGGAGAGTAACAGATATTCCACATAAAATGGATCAGGTCCTAAAGGTGCATGTGCGCCCAAAGATATATGCATGGGTGTCCAAAAATAAGCACTGGAGTTGTGTCTAGCAAAGAATGAAGTAATACTGCTCCTCGGCAAACTCAGCCTTCACTATATTTTTCCCCTTAGAAAATTGAATCTACCTGCTCAGGCATTGGTTCCAAAGTCTCCACATGTCGGGGTCTTTCTTTGATGGCCGCTAGTTCATAGTACCTTAAACTTCATACTCTCCTGGGCTATCTTATTCTCCTGAAAAGGTAGCCTGCCCTGACTCTGTGGCACACATGCACCAGTGGATCTCCAGGCTGGAACAGACGAGGCAACAAGCCATACAACTGAAGCAAATCTCCGTGGTCCTCAATCAGGTGGGAGTACTGCTCCCAGCTCTCTCTGATCTGCCTAGTAAAATATTTGTTTTTCCCCTAGTCAAAGATCAGAACCCCAAATGCCTACAGTGATCTGACAGAGTAATATAAATGACTGACCCTGGCAAGGTGTAAGAAAAAAATCAACCACCAAATATTTTCAGTAATGTATTTAGAAATGTGCTGGTAAACTAGCTCTCTGGAAAGAAAACAAAACAAAACAAATGAACAAAAACCTGACTTCTGGTGTTTTCCATTTTCCATGGTGTAAATATTCCTACCATTGGCTATTTTAAGTTCCTAATGGCTAACAACTGGGTCAAGACATCATGCTAAGTGAAATAAGCCAGTAAGGATAAATACTGCATTCTTCAACTTATATGAGGTATCTGAAAAGTCAAACTCATAGAAATAGAAAGTAAAATGCTGGTTGCCAGGGGATGGGAGAAGGTGGAAATGGAGAGTTACATGTCAATAGGTATAAAGTTTAATTTATGCAAGATGAATAAGTTCTAGAGATCTACTGTACAGCATTGTGCTCTTATGCACTTTAGAAATCTGTTAAGATGGTAGATCTCATTTTAAGTATGCTTACTACAATTTCAAAAAATCTTGAATATTTAAAAATTGGCCCTAAACAGAGTACAAACTGACTCTAGCACACCACTGAAAATATGGTTTTAGTACCTAAAACAATATATAATATATATACAACCTTAGACTGTATTGTCAAATCTAAATCTAAAAACTAAATGTTGGAAAGTGCAAAAATTGTTTATCAACTATTTTTGGTTATTGGGTATTGTTGCCTGTGTACATGAAAAACAAAATCTGTAATTTTTCTGTGCTAAGATGGTGACATCAGTCTTGTATTTTACAGTGTGATGCATGGAACACATCTCCTTCTTACATCCTTTAAATAGCACAATATTTAACTTCATTCAGTTTCATAACAATCCACTATGTCTGTTAACACATATACTTCTAAACTTTAATATATCATTGCATAATGGTCTTAATATTTAGGGGAAAATCTCTTAAAATTTATAAAATGCTTAAATTCAAATTCAGCATCAACTTTCACTGAAGTTCAGTAACTTCAATTCACATGTCTTCCTTTACCCCAATACTGTAAATTGAAAAGATCTAATTGAATAATGCGGTTCATTTTTCAAGCTTAGATATTAGGGAACATTTTGAGGACTCTATACTTCAACTTTCAGCTTTTGCATATTTACTTCAGGCTATTACTTTCTTTCCTGGTGAATGGAAGCATGGAATAGGGGGCAAAATTCTTTGTTGTCAAATGATTTTCCCAATGATGGTTTTATTAGGAATTTATAAATGGTGCCATTTGTTGAATTCATAAAATTTATTCACTAGAGAATTTTTAAATTGACAGCAACATGCAGCGGAAAGTACAAAGAGTTCCCATGTACCTCCTTTCCCCACATCCCCAACCTTCCCCACTACTGACATCCTTCACATGATGGTACATTAGTTACAACTGATGAACTGATTTGATATATTTCATATGTTTTTTAATAACTATTTTTGAACACTTTTACAGAGAAACATTGAACTTACTGAGATGGGATTTTAATATAAACTAAAAGCCCAAGTCTTTCTTTCAATCTTCAATGTAAGCTGAGGCAAGGATGTGCCCTAGGATGATGCGAACAAGTTCATTTCCCCAATGGTACAATCTCCTGACAACAACTTGGATAAATCAAGACTGCCATACTCAGCAGTAAATTCACTGACAAAGGTGCTAAAATGTCCATGTCTTGAGCATGAGGAATCCCTACAGTTTATACTGTTTATTACCACACCTACGATATATTACAATTTTTAGCCCAAAAAGATTTCTGTTAAATACTGAAAAATCAACTTAGTTCTTTGTCCTTGCACAATGTTACTAGCTTAAAGTTTTGAATTAAGTCAGATGTTATCACTAATTTTCATAGGAAAATCATATCTAACATGTTTGCTAATTTTGCAGCTATTTTTTTACAAAGAAATAACAAATCTATACTGTTGAAGGTTATATGGGCTTCGATGTACAAAGTATTTTGTTCACATCAAAATTCTCATTTAAAACAGCAAGCAATTACGGGTAAAGATGTAATATATAGATACAGATACTCACAAGATGCAATAATCAATAATAACAAACTAACTCTTTCATGCTATTTTTCATATAGATCTCTTTCCTCATGAACAATTCCTAGTTAGACTTATAATCATGAATTATTTTACTACTTAGAATATATAAGGTCAGCTCTACTAACAGAAAACCTATATTATCAAAATCTATAAAACAACTTGATGCCTATATTTTCAGTGCATCTGTGACTTCCAATCTGCCCAAAATGAAGTAACAGGCAGGGCACCTGGGTGGCTCAGTCGGTTAAGCGTCTGCCTTCGGCTCAGGTCATGATCCCAGGATCCTGGGATCGAGCCCCACATCGGAGCCCACTTCTCCCTCTGCCTGCCACTCCCGCTGCTTATGCTCTCTCTCTTTCTAACAAATAAATGAATAAAATCTTTAAATATATATATATACATATATATAAGTGGAAAATAAAGGCATTCTAAAGACTTTGATAAAGATTTAAAAAAAAAGAAAAGAAAAAGAAATTAGCAGGCATAAGAAGAAATCAGAAAAAAAACTACACACAATGAGCAAAAAAAAAAAAAACACTCAAAACTGACTCAGTGCTGTTATGGAATTAGCAGACCAGAACATCAAAATGGATATTATAACTGCATTCCATGTGCTCAAAAAGCCAGAAGCCTAAACATGTTAAGTAAAACCTTGAAGGTATAAAAAAAGACCAAACCGAATTTATGATTAAAACTACAATGAGATTAATGAGATGAGATAAAACTAAGATATCTGAGAGGAGATATGCACTTGATAGGATTAAGGGCAGATTACACACTGTAGAAGAAAATATTAGTGAACCAGATGATAGAGCAACATAAACAATCTCAGTACTCACTGTGATAGCACACATACTAAAACTGGAACAACAGAGAAAAGATTAGCAGAGCCCCTGCACAAAAATGACAAGTAAATTCATGAAGGATTCCATATTTTTAAAGATTCATAAATACAGGGTAAAAAACAGTAGATACCAGAGGGAAGTGAATGGGGGGGATGGATGAAACACGTAAAGGAGATAAAGAGGTACAACATATCAGTTATAAAATAGTCATGAGATGAAAAGTACAGCATAGGGAATACAATCAATAACACTGTAATACCATTGTATGGTGATAGATGGTAAACTGCACTTATCATGGTGAACACTATGTAATGTACAGAATTATCAAATTACTATGCTGTAGAGCTAAAACATTTATAACATGTATGTCAACTATACTCCAATTAAAAAATAAAAATTAAAACAATAACCCCGAATGAGAACCAGAAAAAATTCTTAAAAAGACTTACAAACAAAAATGAACAGAGCATCAGTGACCTGTGGGACAATATGAAGTGGCATATTATATGCAAAATTAGAGTCTTCAAAGAAGGGGGAAAGAGGACAAAAAAGATATTTAAAGAAATAGTGGCTTAAAAATCTCCAAATTTGGCAATAAATAAACAAGTAAAGCTGAATAAAACCTAAGCAAAAGAAACATGAAGAAAACTACATAAGGAGGCATCATGATCTAATTGCTCAAAAACAGTGATAAAGAGAAAAACTTAAAAGCACTAGGAGAAAAAGACACATTACACAGAGAAGAACAAAGATAAGAATAACAACAGATTTCTTATCAGGGACAGTGCAATATCTCTAAAGTATTTTAAGAAATACTTCAAAGTATTTTAGTACTGTCAACCTAGAATTTTATGCCCAAACTATCCCTCAAAAAGGAGATGAAATAAATATCTTTTCATTCAGACATAAAAAACTGAAATAATTCATTTGAAACAGACTTGCACTGTAACAAATGTGAAATGAAGCCCTTAAGCACAGGAAATTTTATTGGATGAAAACGTGTAATTACACAAAGGAACATAAACACACCAGAAGTGGTACTTTTGTGACCATATATAATATTTTTCCTACTGTTATTTAAATATTTTTAAAAGAAAATGATTTAAACAAAAACAGTAAGAATGTAGTGAGGGCCCTCAAAATCAAAAAGGCTATTAATGAGATGCAATCACAAATGGATGCTTTAACTGCTGGATAAATGAGGCAGAAGAGAGAATTAGTGATATAGAAGACCAAATGATGGAAAATAAAGAAGCTGAGAAAAAGAGAGATAAACAACTACTGGATCACGAGGGCAGAATTCGAGAGATAAGTGATACCATAAGACAAAATAATATTAAAATAATTGGGATCCCAGAAGAAGAAGAAAGAGAGAGAGTGGGGCAGAAGGTATATTGGAGCAAATTATAGCAGAGAACTTCCCTAATTTGGGGAGGGAAACAGGCATCAAAATCCAGGAGGCAGAGAGAACCCCTCTCAAAATCAATAAAAATAGGTCAACACCCCGACATCTAATAGTAAAACTTACGAGTCTCAGAGACAAATTGAAAATCCTGAAAGCAGCTCAGGAGAAGAGATATGTAACCTAAAATGGTAGAAACATTAGATTGGCAACAAACCTATCCACAGAGACCTGGCAGGCCAGAAAGGACTGCCATGATATATTCAGAGTACTAAATGAGAAAAATATGCAGCCAAGAATACTATATCCAGCTAGGCTGTCATTGAAAATAGAAAGAGAGATAAAAAGCTTTTTCTAGGAAAAACAAAAACTAAATGAATTTGCAAACACAAAACCAGCCCTACAAGAAATATTGAAAGAGGTCCTCTAAGCAAAGAGAGAGCCTAAAAGCAACATAGACCAAAAAGAACACAGACAAAATACAGTAAAAGTCACGTTACAGGCAATACAATGGCCCTAAATTCCTATCTTTCAATAGTTACCCTGAATGTAAATGGGCTCAATGCCCCGATCAAAAGACACAGGCTATCAGACTGGATAAAAAAAAAACAAGACACATAGATATGCTGTCTGCAAGAGACTCATTTTAGACCCAAAGACACCACCACATTGAAAGTGAGGGGGTGGAAAACCATTCACCATGCTAATGGACACCAAAAGAAAGCTGGGGTGGCAATCCTTATATCAGACAAATTAGATTTTAAACCAAAGACTGTAATAAGAGATGAGGAAGGACACTATATCCTACTTAGAGGGTCTATCCAACAAGAAAATCTAACAATTGCAAATATCTATGCCCCTAATATAAGAGCAGCCAATTATATAAGCCAATTAATAACAAAAGCAAAGAAACACATTGAAAACAATACAATAATAGTGGGGGACTTTAACACCCCCCTGACTGAAATGGACACATCATCTAAGCAAAAGATCAACAAGGAAATAAAGACTTTAAATGACACACTGGACCAAATGGACTTCACAGACATATTCAGAACATTCCATCCCAAAGCAACGGAATACACATTCTTCTCCAGTGCCCATGGAACATTCTCCAGAATAGATCACATCCTAGGTCACAAATCAGGTCTCAACCAGTACCAAAACACTGGGATCATTTCCTGCATATTTTTGGACCACAATGCTTTGAAACTAGAACTCAATCACAAGAGGAAAGTCAGAAAGAACTCAAATACATGGAGGCTAAAGAGCATCCTACTAAAGAATGAATGGCTCAACCAGGAAATTAAAGAAGAATTAAAAAAATTCATGGAAACCAATGAAAATGAAAACACAACTGTTCAAAATCTTTGGGATGCAGCAAAGGCAGTCCTAAGAGGAAAGTATATAGCAATACAAGCCTTTCTCAAGAAACCAGAAAGGTCTCAAATACACAACCTAACCCTACACCTAAAGGAGCTAGAGAAACAACAGCAAAGAAAGCCTAAACCCAGCAAAAGAAGAGAAATAATAAAGTCAGAGCAGAAATCAATGAAATAGAAACCAAAAGAACAGTAGAACAGATCAATGAAACTAGGAGCTGATTCTTTGAAAGAATGAACAAGATTGATAAACCCCTGGCCAGACGTATCAAAAAGAAAGAGAAAGACCCAAATAAATAAAATCATGAATGAAAGAGGACAGATCACAACCAACACTAAGGAAATAGAAACAATTATAAGAACATATTATGAGCAACTCTATGCCAGGAAATTAGATAAACTGGAAGAAATGGATGCATTCCTAGAGATGTATAAACTACCAAAACTGAACCAAGAGGAAATAGAAAACCTGAACAGACCTATAACCACTAAGGAAATTGAAGCAGTCATCAAAAATCTCCCAACAAACAAAAGCCCAGGGCCAGATGGCTTCCCACGGGAATTCTACCAAACATTTCAAGAAGAATTAATACCTATTCTCCTGAAACTGTTCCAAAAAATAGAAATGGAAGGAAAACTTCCAAACTCATTTTATGAGGACACCATTACCTTGATCCCAAAACCAGACAAAGACCCCATCAAAAAGGAGAATTACAGACCACTATCCTTGATGAACATGGATGCAAAAATTCTCACCAAAATACTAGCCATTAGGATCCAACAGTACATTAAAAGGATTATTCACCATGACCAAGTGGGATTTATCCCTGGGCTGCAAGTTTGGTTCAACATCCGCAAATCAATCAATGTGATACAATACATTAACAAAAGAAAGAACAAGAATCATATGATCCTCTCCATAGATGCAGAAAAAGCATTTGACAAAGTACAGCATCCTTTCTTGATCAAAACTCTTCAGAGTATAGGGATAGAGGTTACCTACCTCAATATCATAAAAGCCATCTATGAAAAACCTACAGCAAATATCATTCTCAATGGGGAAAAGCTGAGAGCTTTTCCCCTAAGGTCAGGAACGCGGCAGGGATGTCCACTATCACCACTGCTATTCAACACCGTATTAGAAGTCCAAGCCACAGAGATCAGACAACAAAAGGAAATAAAAGGCATCTGAATCAGCAAAGAAAAAGTCAAACTCACTCTTTATAGATGATATGATACTTTATGTGGAAAACCCAAAAGACTCTACCCCAAAACTGCTAGAACTCATACAGGAATTCAGTCAAGTGGCAGGATATAAAATCAATGCACAGAAATCAGTGGCATTCCTATACACCAACAACAAGACAGAAGAAAGAGAAATTAAGACGTTGATCCCATTTACAATTGCACCCAAAACCATAAGATACCTAGGAATAACTCTAACCAAAGAGGCAAAGAATCTGTACTCAGAAAACTATAAAATAC
>NW_027398027.1:0-14566 GCF_003265705.2 Callorhinus ursinus
GTGAAATTTTCCCTGGGAAAAGGCTGATATTACCATATTGACATGCATTTTTCATGGTTCTCCATGTCAGGAACAGACCATTTAAATAGTGGTTCTTTTGTATTTTCTGTGATGAGACTGTGTAGGCCAAAAAATAAAATGGAGATATTTTCAATTTCGTTAACCTTATTAGGTTGGTAAAGAGTACAAAATCTTTTGGCAAATTTTTCAGTTGCAATTACCAGAAGCTTCAACTCACACTGCATTAAATAGGAAAGGGAATCTGGTTGCTTAAGCTAATGAAAAGTCCAGAGTGGAAGGTTTAAGGAAAGGTTTGATCCTGTCACGTATTTATATCACTAAGATCCAATTTCTTCCTACCTTTCCATTTTGACTTCCGTTGTGCTAGCTCCATATTAAGGGAAGTTTTAGCATGGATGCCAACAGATCCTGGTGTTAAATGTTCCTTGTATATGGTATTCATTCTTCACATTCTATCAGGAATTCTGAGATTCTTTCCATGTGGTCAAGCTTCAATAATGACCATTCTTGACAGATTTCTAAGGGTCACTGCAGTCAAGGAGGGGAATTTGCTGAATGGAGAATCCAGTGTCCTGCATTTCATCCCTGGAATTAAGTTGGAGTCAGAGTACTCAAAACAAGCTGACCAAATAGTAACTGAGGAACTTGGAAGGAGAAACAGGATAGTTTGGAGGAAAGAATACAGATGTCCTCTCTTCCATCTGTACCTGATGCTCTGAGTTAAGGATTATAGGAGGAAACAGTAAGTGCTTCAAGGACAAGTCACTATAATCTGAGGCACATGAAGAATCAGCACTTACTACCTCTTCCATTTAGATAAACTTCATTTTTTCAAGAAAAAATGAAAAAAGGTAAAATGAACGATCATTCTCCTCACTAGAAAAGAATATTAAACATACAAAAATGCTCTGATAAAACTGGTTCCAGTTCATCATTATATATAGTGTTAGAGTATTGATTTTTGTCCCTGACCTGTGTCTTCAGTAGTTTCATGCTGCAGGGAAATGAGGAATTGAAAGACTACTGTCTGTGATCAAGAGATGATCTGGGTACTTGACAATATGTGGACTATAGTTGATTTTATTTTTCCAGAACATAAGTGTTAACCTGCACAGACTTGTTCTCTCTTCCTCTGTCTGTTCATGCTGAAGGATGAGAATGCACTAAATGGATCTGAACGTCCACTGCTCCATTCACGCTGAGTGATGACACCGCACAGGGAAAGGACCTCAGAGAGTAGGAGCGGCAGCTGCAGAGATGTTATTTATCTCTTTCTTATCCATCCCTCCCATTGAAAGAAAAGTGCTATGAGGTTCTGTTTGATTTGTTTTATTAATTTTTTTTTAGAGAGCAAGTGGGGGAGAGAGGCAGAGGGAGAGGGAGAGAGAAAATCTTAAGCAGACTCTGAGTCCAGCATGGAGCCTGACACGGGGCTCCATCTCCCAACCCTGAGATCATGACCCGAGCCAAAATCAAGAGTCAGACACTTAATCAACTGAGCCACCCAGGAACCTCTGTTTGATGTGTTTTAAATCCTCTATGCCTAGGAGAGTTCAGGATGCTGTTCTTTGTGGAATTCTAGAAGTATTGTTGATTTTGGAGTCAGAAAAAAGGAAGAACTGCTCTGCAGACCTGGGAGCTGAAGCCATTTCACCTACTGCCCCCAGGGGGCGCTGTAACGCTACAGGCGGGAAGGATCTGAGCTGTTTCAGAGCGGGGACAGGGGTGATTCCTAAGGACGTGGTGACACATTTTCTGAGACAGTGTTTGTGCACAGGGAACTACCAGAGGTCTGCTTTGGACATATGGAGGCGCCTTTGAGTTGTCCAAAACAATTTCAAATATGTGTTTAAAATTCAGAAGAGAGTCTGAGATAGAGATGTAAATGTGTACACTCTATGCTCATTCTGGTGACATGAGTATACTCCGTGCACGCACACCATATTTATATTGTTTCCATTAGGTTCTGAAATTATATACTCATAAACGTATATATTTTACTACAAAAGTGATTTATGCTGTCAAGTTGACTTTAGCTGGTTTGAAATTGGACAGTTGGTACTAACAAGAGTTTACATTTACGGATTTTCCTACATATTGCTGAGAAGCATAGTTTTAAGTTGATTTCTGGGCCTCTTGTAGCATACAATCACATTTCCCAGGGTGGTGATATTTTGTCTCTCTTTCCATTCTCTGCTTCACAACTCACCGAGCAGGCACTTTCATACTCTCTGATGCTTTGCATAGGCTCCTCGGGTCCTAGGCTGGCTGCTGAGAGCTCTATTAATAGGGTTTCCTGGGGATGGGGCCTGCGTGCATCAGACGGGTGGACCAGCAGCAAGATGGTGTCACAGCCCCAGCTCTTCCTCTTCTTGGAGCTCTGCATCTCAGGTGAGAGCCTGAGAGGAGAAAGATCGTTATAAAATTGGCAATGACTTTACCATGCAGTATGAATAAAAGTCCAGTTCATTTCATCAAACTGGACTTTTATTCGTACTGCATGGTAAAGTCATTGCCAATTTTATAACGATATATATAACGAAACTACTGAAGACACAGGTCAGTGACAAAAATCAATACTCTAACACTCTCATACTTCTGAGAAACAAGAAAACCTACATTTTTAGATACATATTTTAGTATATCAATGATGCTGTGTATGGCCACTGTCCATTTGTGATTGCAGGTGTGTCTGGGGACATCGTGATGACCCAGTCTCCAGGCTCCGTGAATGAGTCTGTAGGAGAACGCGTTGCCATCAACTGCAAGTCCAGCCAGAGTCTTCTATTACAGCTCCAACCAGAAGAACTACTTAGCTTGGTACCAGCAGAAACCAGGACAGGCTTCTAAGCTGCTCATCTACTGGGCATCCACCCAGGCATCTGGGGTCCCTGACTGATTCAGTGGCAGTGGGTCTGGGACAGACTTCACCCTCACCATCAGCAGCCTCCAGGCTGAAGATGTGGCGGATTATTACTGCCAGCAGCATTATAGTACTCCTCCCACAGTGCTTCAGCCTCGAACACAAACCTCCTCCCCAGGGCCACGGGTCAGGGAGGCTTTGCTGCACCACCTGCTTCCTCCCCACTCAGCCCTGTTTCTCCCTAAGTTGTATGAGAAGCCTTCTGGATGAGTCATAGAAGAATGTACGAGTCTTAAGGGAAGATTGAGTAGATTTGTCTGTTCTATGTCTCTTGTGCAAGGAGGTCATTCTGTGAAGACTGTAATGACTTGCCATGGACCCTTGTTTACATTGTTCAAGATATTTTGTATCACCTGAATCTGAATTGTCCATACAGATGGATTTATATTACTGACCTGATCATGGCTTCAGCTGCATCTTGTGGAGAAGGGACCAGTGGGCTTCACAGCAGAATGCTCTCCTGTAATGTGACACTTCAGCATTCCCTGTAACCCTTTGGTCAGCTGCATAACTGCCCGCCTCAAGACGTGATTACTCAGTGGTGTTCTTAAGACTGTACTTCGTTCAGCTTCTCCTCTCTCTTCTTGTCAGAGGCTATTAGAAAGGGAAAATGTAAATGGAAAAATAATATCTCACTGGATCCCGGCTGAAGTCTTGCAAAAGCATTTGAGGTCAACTGAGAAGGGGCAGGATTATATGAGTTTTACAGAAGCTGTGTAGACCTCACAGTGGAGGTGACTTCATCGTTCTATCTCCGACAGTAGAACTGGATTTAGGTTCTAGGACTTCTAGGATAACAGTATATTTCCCGTTTCTGCAGTATGAAAACACTTGCATATTCTTCTAGATAATTGGGAATATATCTTCCCCACCACCACCACCTGGGCTCTGCTATGAAGACTTCCCATTCTCACTACGTGGATCTCAACCCATCCGTAAGTGTGGAAGGTGAATTGGATGCTTATTGAGCATGTAGACACACTTCATCCTTAAACATCTCAATATCTTAGGCCTTCAGCTTCAATCTTTTCTTGGGCTTCATGGCAAGCTAGCATAACTCCAATCTACTGACTAAAGAGAAACAGTGTGTGCAATTATTGCTGTTCTGGATTGCTCAATAGGACTTCAATAGAAGACTCAAAAATTGTATTTGATGTTTCAGTGAAAAGATAGCATTTTTCTCCTGTTGGTTGTACAGAAAGTGGTCTGTAAGCCACTTTCCAATCATGAAGGAGCCCATTATTGACAGACAGAGGACAGCAGGGCTGATGTGGAAACCATTTGATCATACTTTAAGTCATTGACTAAGTCGACTCTGAAATCCACCCTTTCTCTAACCCTGTTACTTGTACTGACAGCATTCTATGTGATATAAAATTTGGTTCTCCATTATGAAGTAACCTCCATGGGGCAGTAGATTCTAGATAAACAGGTGTCCTTGCTCTTTTTTTGGTTGCTTGCACATTATCTCACAAACATTAATTGAAGTGTGTGTTATCCTGCTGTATTGCATCTTCCAAACACTAGAGCAGCTCTGTCTCTGAGTTAGAGGGAACGGGGCTGCCCAGTAGCTTGAGTGAAGCACTACACTGCCGCTACTCAGCCCTTCATGTTGTACTGATGCTGTGTGGGGGCACCAGGGGCAATGACCTTTCTCGCAGGCAAACAGCTACAAGCTTAGACGTGTGAACTTCCTTTATATTGTACACGACTTTCACCAAAGTAAGCTAGTGTGGCTCCCTTCAATGTAGACACAATGGAAAAGTGGGGCAATTGTCACAAAAGAGCCTCCCTGCCCAGCTGGCCTGTGGGATTGTGTCCAGGGCTGTGACCGTGTGGGGAGGTGGGAGTGACTTTATAGGGAGCACGAAAGAATAACATAGCTAGCCTACCTACTATTGATGGGTGGCCTGTAGACAGTGTAGGATCTCCAATCCTCTGTGCACACCAGGGGCGGGGCCCTGGGTTGGAAGCTGGTTGATAGGTGTCCTGAATCAAGTCCTGGCGGCTGTTAGTTCCAAAGTTCAGTGGTCAGTTACTCTTATTTTTGTTAGAGTTGGTGATGGTTTTCTCTATGTAGAGATCCCGCCAAAGATTTTGTTTTCTCAGCAAATGCCATGTTGAATGAAGGAAAAAAATAAAATAAAAGGATATGGCAATAAATCCATTAAGTCTTTTCAATGGAACCCAAACGGCAATTTTTCTGGACTACAATATTTAAACAATTCTAAAAAGACTGTTATTAATATTTGCCCTTGACTATTCAGAATAGAATACCTCACCAGTTTATTCTCAGTTGATATCTTGTACCCTTTTAACCTCTAAGAAATATTTTCAGATATCAGTCATTTTTTTCCCTTCATAGGTAGAATAAATTTAATATCAATGTTATCACTCTGGCCAGTGTCTTTGGGACACGATACCTTTGCTATAGAAGAACAAGAGGTTCCTCAGTTTGAGCTTTTGGTGACAAAATTGTAATGGTAGGAAGTTAGATGCTGGTTGTTCACTGTGAATGGGAGTCAGTGGAGTGACCCCTCCACCTGGGAGAGCTTCGGGGGGACACGTCCTTGGTTTCCAGGATGGAGCAGATGGAGAGTCCCGGGCTTATCCACACCAAGGCAAGTGCCTTGATTAGTGTTGGTTCCCAGCCTTCACCAAGGTTCCGCCCTCAGCCGTCTCAGCCTTTCCAGGTCCTGAGGGCATTTCAGGACTTGGTTTAAAGGCCATCTACTCAGTGGGGCCAACTTCCCCTCCCCATCTGAACCAGGCCACCCTGTTTCACTCTTTATAATCCCATGGCTTTCTCTTCCTGACAATAATCACAACTTGAAATGCATTATTGTGGTAATGTATGAGATTTTAATTCTGAGGATTAAGAGTGTTCCTGAAATAACCTAAATCCTAATGGTAGGACAGCCCCAGGGCACTCCCCGGCATGGCTTCTCAGACAGGCTAGAAGGCAGAGATTCAAGAAACTGGTCCCTTGGGACATGCTTGAGCTACACTTGGAAATTTCTGGTGACCCCAAGTCCCACAGGGTGTTCTGAGAGCAGGTGTCCCCATTGAGCACAACCTCAAGCTCTTCTGAGCTGATTTGCATGTCGTATCATTAGACAGAGCTCCAGGCTGCTCTCAGCATCCTTAAAGGCAGCTGGTCAGGCCCCCTGAGGAGCAGCCTCTAGTCCAGCTCTCAGAGATGGGGTTTAGGGCTCCCCTGCTGTGGATCCTGCTGCTCTGGGCTCTAGGTGAGAGAGGGGGGCATATGGAGAAATGGTGGGCAAACCTCACTGTGGCCACGATGTTTTTGGTGTCTCTGGGTTCTTGGTGGCTGGAATTCAATTCATTTGGTATAGGTTTCCAGTTGCCCAGTTACCTTTTGTCTTCTGGTTCCTCAGAGTGTTGTGCATGACTTTGACTACAAGGGTCCTCAGTGCTGCGGGCCTCCACTGGGATGCTCTCAGCACATCTGTTAAATTTGTTGTGTTTATCATTCCAGGCTCCACTGGGGACATTGTGCTGACCCAGTCTCCAGCCTCTTTGACCATGTCTCCAGGGCAGAGGGCCACCATCTCTTGCAAGGCCTGTCAGAAAGTCAGTGACATTTGAGGCATTACCCACTACATGACCTGGTATCAACAGAAATCAGGACAGCGTCCTAAAGTCCTGATTTATAAAGCATCCAGTCGAGAGTCTGGGGTCCCAGCCAGGTTCAGTGGTGGTGGGTCTGGGACTGATTTCAGCCTCACAAGTGATCCCGTGGAGGCCGGCAACACTGCCAACTATTACTGCCTGCAGAGTAAAGAGGCTCTTCCCATAGTGCTCTGGGTCTGAACAGAAACCTCCCCAGGCGACTGTTCAGTCATTTCAATGAAAAAACAGCCTTCAACTGCTCGAACTGTTAGCTATAGATCTTTCAGATACAGGCTGATCCTCTCACATTAATTTGGATTTTCAACCTCACCTATTTGCTTGAGCTCACACAAAGATCTCTGTAGTTGTTCAGCAATCTAAGAATTGTGATGTAGTTATTTTTCATTTTTTGATGAAGATTTTTCTATCTTTGTGTCTTCTCTCCCCCAGATAGAGGTCCTCAGTTCTAGGTCTATTTACTTGTCCTTTTCTTCTTGTCCAGTTTTCATGTCCTTTCTCTAAGATACATTCCATAGGCATGGCCAGGGTTTTTCTTGTCTTCTTTTTCTTTTTCTATTGCTTGGTCACTGTACGGAGTGGTTTCCAGAAGCTTGAGTGTGCACGGTGATGAGGATGGAACGGTCAGTTTTCACACCCCTCTCCGCCCCTACCTTGGCCTCCCTTGGGCTTCTCTATCCTCCCCAGGGGGAGCTGGGGAAACTGACAAATAGTGCTCTGTAACATTTCTGTCTGCTCAGAGTCCCCTTAGTTTCTAAGTTTGTAACACTATCTCAGCACATAGGAAACTTTCTTGTTGTATTCATTTCTTACTGTTCCATAACAAATTACTACTAACTTGGTGGCTAAAACAATACACAATGATCATCACACAGTTTTTAGGAGTCAGACGTCTGGGCAGAGTTTAGCTGGGTTCTCTTCTTGGGGTCTCCCAGGATGGAACCAAGGTGTTGGCCAGACTCCATTCTCATCTGGAGGCTTGAAGAATCTGTTTTCAAGGCCATTCAGGTTATGGAAAGAATTCTTTTCTTTGTGACTATCTGACTAACGGTCCTGGCCTTTGGTGGCTACAGGCTTGAGGCTACCCTAAGGTCCCACAGGCCATCCAAAATTCCTGTCGTGTTGGCTGCCTCTTAATCAAACCAGCAAGGGGAATTCATCAACAACAGGGAGGACCCAGTTCCTCTTTAAGGGTTTTGTCCTTATTTAGTGAGGTCCACCCAGGATAATCTTCATTTTGATTAACTCCGAATCAACTGATCTGGGACCTTAACCACATTTGCAAAATCCTTTCACCTCTGGGAGATAGTTTGGGCTAGAAGCAAGGCACAGGCCCTGCCCTCTGTCAAGGGGCATGAACCGTAGGTGTAGGCGTCATGGGGCCACTAGAAGTTGTCTGCTACAACTGTCATGCTACTTAAATTTTTTATTTCCTTTCAATTTCTCCCTCCCAAATTCTCCCAGTGCTAAGGAAAAAGTTATTTTAAACTTCATATGGAAATGTAAATTACCTAGAGTAACCAAAATCACTTTGCACAAGAAATCTGAAGTTTGAAGTCTTCCAAACCCATTTCAAAACATGCTATATATAAACTATGGGACAATCGCAAATTATAGTTGTCAGGACTGTGTGGTGTGGCATCAGATCAGTGGCATAAGGGGCATATAGTTAATGGGTAGACAGCCTAGAAATAGATCCTTACATTTATGATCAATTGTATTTTGACAATGATACCTAGGTAATTAGGTGGGGAAAGGACAGACTTTTCTATTTGCACCCACATGCAAGAAGATGAATTTAGTCCCTGACCAAAAAAAAGACACACAGAAAAATAACTCGAATTGGATCAGAGAACTATCTGAGCTGAAATTATAAAAACTTTTAGGAGAAAATAGAGGGGAAAAACATTGTATCCTTGGATTCACTGAAGATTTCTTAGTTATAAAACCAAAAGCTCGACTTATTAAAAAAAAAAAATTGGACTTCACCAAAATTCAGAGCTTTGGTATTTCAAAACACACCGTATAATAAAAAGACAAATGACAGACTTGGAGGTAATATTTGTAAATAACTTACCTGATAAATATTTAGAATGTATAAAGAACTCCTCTACCTTAGTAAGAACTCTTCTAACTCAGTAAGACAGAACACCTACCAGGACGACAACCCAGCAAAAAAAATGAACAAATAATCTCAGTAGACATTTCACCAAAGAGGATATGTGAAAGGTCATTAATAGCACATGAATAGATGCTCAAGTTTTTCAATCATTAGGGAGATGCAGGTTAAATCCAAAATGTGATACCATTTCATGCCCACCATGATGGCTGTATTAAAAAATAAAAGACAATAACAAGTGTTGGTGAGGTTATGGAGAAGCAGGATCCCTCATCCACTGCTACAATGGATGTCAAATGGTGCAGCCACTGTAGAAAAAAGTTTCTTGAAAATCTGAACATTGATTTATCACAGGGCTTGGCAATTGTACCTTCAAGAATCTGTCCTAGAGAAACCAAAACAAATGGCCACATGAAGGCTTGTAGGCAAATGTACCCAGCAGCCTAATTCATAATCGACCCAAAGCAGAAACAGTACAAATATCCATCAACCTTTAAATGGATAAATGAAACCTGATCTGTCCATTCAGTGAAATACTAACTAGCAGTAAAAGGAATACACTACCATCTTGACTCTCTCTAATCACTTCCTCAGTCTTCTTCACAGCTTTGCCACTGAAGGATGTATCAAAAATATATTTCAGAGGGGGCAGAGCAAGATGGCGGAGGAGTAGGAGACCTGGATTTCGTCTGGTCTCAGGAATTCAGCTGGATAGGGATCAAACCATTCTGAACACCTACGAACTCAGCAGGAGATCGAAGAGGAGAGTAGCAACAACTCTCTGAACAGAGAAGCGACCGCTTACTGGAAGGTAGGACATGCGGAGAAGTGAATCCGAGGCGATATTCGGGAGGAGAGACGGTGGAGGAGGGGCCTCCGTCGGCCGCTTCTGGCAAGTGTTAGAGCCGTGGAGCACAAAATTGGACCTTTTAGAAGTTGGCTCCGCTGAGGGACATCGCTCCAGTGGCTAAACGGGGGGTGGAACCCTCGCGGGACAGTGTGGTCTCAGGACCCTTGGGATCACAGAAAAACCAGGGGTGCCCGAGTGTGGCAGAGCTCCCAGGTATTGGAGCAGGGAAGCCGGCTGCAGAGACGGAGCCGAGGCGCAGGCTCTCAGCTCAGGGTGGCCATAAACTGTGATCCGCGGCCCAGTCGGGCCACTGCGCCTCCAGCAGGGACCCAACAAGCGGCAGAGCCGGGGAGACTCCCCTTCCTCCCCCGGGAGGAGCGGCGCAGGTGCGCACCGCAGGGATCTGCTGGATTTGGGGACTCCACACGGGGTCGGGTGCCAGAGATAGAAACGCTCCGTCACAGGCTGGGTGAGCATGGAGTGCAGCCGGAGACCAGGGACACGGGAGTGACTGCTTTTCTCTGGGGGTGCACTGAGGAGCAGGGCCCCGAGTCCTCAGCTCCTCTGGGTAGAGATTGGGAGGCCACCATTTTCACCCTGGTCCTCCAAAGCTGTACCAAGAGCTTGCAGGGAACAAAAGCTCCTGAGAACAAACCCGAGCAGCTTGCTTAGCCCGGACCGACAAGGGCGGGGCAATTCTGCCTCTTGCAAAGACATTTGGGAACCACGGCAACAGGCCCCCTCCCCCAGAATATCAACACGAACAGCCAGCAAGCCAAGACCAAGTTTACCGATCAAGGAGAACGGGAGAACTCCAGCGCTACGGGAATACTGCACATAGAATTCATGGCTTTTTTTACCATGATTCATTAGTTTTTCAAAGTTAATTTTTTTAAGTGTTTTTTTTTTGAATTTTTCTTTTTCCCTTTTTCAACCAACATCTTATCAATCCCTTTTTTAAAAAAACATTTTTTATTTTTCATTTTTAGAGTCATATTTTATCCCTTCATAGTAGTTACCCTTATTTTTGGCATATATATATAAGTTGTTCTCTCTTTAAAATTTTGAGATACGGTTTCTTCTAACAGATCAAAATATACCCTAAAACACTAGTGTATGGCTTTGTTCTAGTCTCCTGCCTGATCACATTCTCTCCCTTTTTATTTTTAAATCTTCTTCTTTCTTTTTTCAAACAACTTCTAATCTTATCAATTCCTTTTATAAAATCTTTTATAATTTTCATCTTTACAGTCATCTTCCATCCCTTCATTGTATCAATCCTTATTTTGTACATATATGTCTTTCTTCCTTTAAAATTTTAGGAGGCACTTTTTCTAACACACCAAAATACACCCAAAATCTAGTGTGTGGCACTGATCTATGCACTACCCTGATCATATTTGATCATATTCTGTTTTTTTTTTATCTTTTTCTTTTTGTTTTGTTTTTTTTTCTTCTTTTTTCTTTCTTTCCCTTTCTTTTCCCCTGGTTTCAGGTCTTTTCTGATTTGTATAGAGTATATTTGCTGGGGACATTGTTAACCTGTTAGCATTTTGTTCTCTCATTCATCTATTCTCCTCTGGACAAAATGACAAGACGAAAAAAATCTCCTCAGCAAAAAGAACAAGAGGTAGTACCGTCAGCCAGGGACCTACTCAATACTGACATTAGTACGATGTCGGACCTAGAGTTCAGAATCATGACTTTAAAGATACTAGCTGGGCTTGAAAAAAGCGTGGAAGTTATTAGAGAAACCATTTCTGGAGAAATAAAAGAACTAAAATCTAACCAAGTCAAAATCAAAAAGGCTATTAATGAGGTGCAATCAAAAATGGGGGCACTAACTGCTAGGATAAATGAGGCAGAAGAGAGAATCAGCAATATAGAAGACCAAATGATGGAAAATAAAGAGGCTGAGAAAAAGAGAGAGAAACAACTACAGGATCATGAGGGGCAGAATTCGAGAGATAAGCGATACGATAAGACAAAACAACATTAGAATAATTGGGATTCCAGAAGAAGAAGAAAGAGAGAGAGGGGCAGAAGGTATATTGGAGCAAATAATAGCAGAGAACTTCCCTAATGTGAGGAAGGAAACAGGCATCAAAATCCAGAAGGCACAGAGAACCCCTCTCAAAAATCAATAAAAATAGGTCACCACCCCGGCATCTAATAGTAAAACTTACGAGTCTCAGAGACAAAGAGAAAATCCTGAAAGCAGCTCGGGAGAAGAGATATGTAACCTACAATGGTAGAAATATTAGATTGGCAACAGACTTACCCACAGAGACCTGGCAGGCCAGAAAGGACTGGCATGATATCTTCAGAGCACTAAACAAGAAAAATATACAGCCAAGAATACTATTTCCAGCTAGGCTGTCATTGAAAATAGAAGGCGAAATAAAAAGCTTCCAGGACAAAAAAAACTAAAGGAATTTGTAAACACGAAACTAGCCCTCCAAGAAATATTGAAAGGGGTCCTCTAAGCAAAAAGAGAGCCTAAAAGCAGCATAGATCAGAAAGGAACACAGACAAGACACAGTAACAGTCACCTTATAGACAATACAATGGCACTAAATTCATACCTTTCAATAGTTACCCTGAATGTAAATGGGCTCAATGCCACAATCAAAAGACACAGGCTATCAGATTGGATTAAAAAACAAGACCCATCGATATGCTGTCTGCAAGAGACTCATTTTTAGATGCAAAGTCACCCCCAGATTGAAGGTGAGGGGGTGGAAAACCATTTACCATGCTAATGGACACCAAAAGAAAGCTGGGGTGGCAATCCTTATCTCAGACAAATTAGATTTTAAACCAAAGACTGTAATAAGAGATGAGGAAGGACACTATATCCTACTTAAAGGGTCTATCCAACAAGAAGATCTAACAATTGTAAATATCTATGCCCCTAACGTGGGAGCAGCCAACTATATAAGGCAATTAATAACAAAAGCAAAGACACCATTGACAACAATACAATAATAGTGGGGGACTTTAACACCCCCCTGACTGAAATGGACAGATCATCTAAGCAAAGGATCAACGAGGAAATAAAGACTTCAAATGAAACACTGGACCAAATGGACTTCACAGACATATTCAGAACATTCCATCCCAAAGCAACGGAATACACATTCTTCTCTAGTGCCCATGGAACATTCTCCAGAATCGATCACATCCTAGGTCACAAATCAGGTCTCAGCCGGTACCAAAAGATTGGGATCATTCCCTGCATATTTTCAGACCACAATGCTTTGAAACTAGAACTCAATCACAAGAGGAAAGTCGGAAATAACTCAAATACACGGAGGCTGAAGAGCATCCTACTAAAGAATGAGTGGGTCAACCAGGAAATTAAAGACGAATTAAAAAAATTCATGGAAACCAATGAAAATGAAAACACAACTCTTCAAAATCTTTGGGATACAGCAAAGGCAGTCCTGAGAGGAAAGTATATAGTATTTGAGACCTTTCTCAAGAAACAAGAAAGGTCTCCAATACACAACCTAACCCTACACCTAAAGGAGCTGGAGAAAGAACAGCAAATAAAGCCTAAACCCAGCAGGAGAAGAGAAATCATAAAGATCAGAGCAGAAATCAATGAAGTAGAAACCAAAAGAACAGTAGAACAGATCAACGAAACTAGGAGCTGGTTCTTTGAAAGAATTCACAAGATTGATAAAGCCCTGGCCAGACTTATCAAAAAGAAAAGAGAAAGGACCCAAATCAACAAAATCATGAATGAAAGAGGAGAGATCACAACCAACACCAAAGAAATACAAACAATTATAAGAACATATTATGAGCAACTCTATGCCAGCAAATTAGATAACCTGGAAGAAATGGGTGCATTCCTAGAGATGTATCAACTACCAAAATTGAACCAGGAAGAAACAGAAAACCTGAACAGACCTATAACCACGAAGGAAATTGAAGCAGTCATCAAAAATCTCCCAACAAACAAAAGCCCAGGGCCAGATGGCTTCCCAGGGGAATTCTACCAGACATTTAAAGAAGAATTAATACCTATTCTCCTGGAACTGTTCCAAAAACTAGAAATGGAAGGAAAACTTCCAAACTCATTTTATGAGGCCAGCATTACCTTGATCCCAAAAACCAGACAAAGACCCCATCAAAAAGGAGAATTACAGACCAATATCCTTGATGAACATGGATGCAAAAATTCTCACCAAAATACTAGCCGATAGGATCCAACAGTACATTAAAAGGATTATTCACCATGACCAAGTGGGATTTATCCCCGGGCTGCAAGTTTGGTTCAACATCCACAAATCAATCAACGTGATACAATACAGTGACAAAAGAAAGAACAAGCATCATATGATCCTCTCAATAGATGCAGAAAAAAGCATTTGACAAAGTACAGCATCCTTTCTTGATCAAAACTCTTCAGGGTATAGGGAT
Source organism: Callorhinus ursinus (assembly GCF_003265705.2). Lineage (NCBI taxonomy): Eukaryota > Metazoa > Chordata > Mammalia > Carnivora > Otariidae > Callorhinus > Callorhinus ursinus. The sequence continues at coordinate 13,996 of NW_027398027.1, forward strand.
AGAGGGTACCTACCTCAATATCATAAAAGCCATCTATGAAAAACCTACAGTGAATATCATTCTCAATGGGGAAAAGCTGAGAGCTTTTCCCCTAAGGTCAGGAACGCGGCAGGGATGTCCACTCTCACCACTGCTATTCAACGTAGTATTAGAAGTCCCAGCCACAGCAATCAGACAACAAAAAGAAATCAAAGGCATCCAGATCGGCAGAGAGGAAGTCAAACTCTCACTCTTTGCAGATGATATGATACTGCATGTGGAAAACCCAAAAACTCCACCCCAAAACTGCTAGAACTCATACAGGAATTCAGTAAAGTAGCAGGATATAAAATCAATGCACAGAAATCAGTGGCGTTCCTATACACCAACAACCAAACAGAAGAGAGACAAATCGAGGAGTCGATCCCATTTACAATTGCACCCCAAACCATAAGATACCTAGGAATAAATTTAACCAAAGAGGCAAAGGATCTGTACTCAGAAAACTATAAAATACTCATGAAAGAAATTGAAGAAGACAAAAGGAAATGGAAAAACGTTCCATGCTCATGGATTGGAAGAACAAACATTG
>NW_027398028.1:0-13261 GCF_003265705.2 Callorhinus ursinus
GTGATACAATACATTAACAAAAGAAAGAACAAGAATCATATGATCCTCTCAATAGATGCAGAAAAAGCATTTGACAAACTACAGCATCCTTTCTTGATCAAAACTCTTCAGAGTATAGGGATAGAGGGTACATACCTCAATATCAAAAAAGCCGTCTACGAAAAACCTACAGCGAATATCATTCTCAATGGGGAAAAGCTGAGAGCTTTTCCCCGAATGTCAGGAACGCGGCAGGGGTGTCCACTCTCACCACTGCTATTCAACATAGTATTAAAAGTCCTAGCCACAGCAATCAGAAAACAAAAAGAAATCAAAGGCATCCAAATCGGCAAGGAAGAAGTCAAACTCTCACTGTTTGCAGATGATATGATACTTTATGTGGAAAACCCAAAAGACTCCACCCCAAAACTGCTAGAACTCATACAGGAATTCAGTCAAGTAGCAGGCTATAAAATCAATGCACAGAAATCAGTGGCATTCCTATACACCAACAACAAGACAGAAGAGAGACAAATCAAGGAGTCGATCCCATTCACAATTGCACCCAAAACCATCAGATACCTGGGAATAAATTTAACGAAAGAAAACTATAAAATACTCATGAAAGAAATTGAAGAAGACACAAAGAAATGGAAAAACGTTCCATGCTCATGGATTGGGAGAACCAATATTGTGAAGATGTCAATGCTACCTAGAGCAATCTACACATTCAATGCAATCCCCATCAAAATACCATCCACTTTTTTCAAAGAAATGGAACAAATAATCCTAAAATTTGTATGGAACCAGAAGAGACCCCGAATAGCCAGAGGAATGTTGAAAAAGAAAAGCAAAGCTGGCGGCATCACAATTCCGGACTTCCAGCTCTATTACAAAGCTGTCATCATCAAGACAGTATGGTACTGACACAAACACAGACACATACATCAATGGAACAGAATCGAGAGCCCAGAAATGGACCCTCAACTCTATGGTCAACTAATCTTCGACAAAGCCGGAAAGAATGTCCAATGGCAAAAAGACAGTCTCTTCAACAAATGGTGTTGGGAAAATTGGACAGCCACATGCAGAAGAATGAAACTGGACCATTTCCTTACACCACACACAAAAATAGACTCCAAATGGTTGAAAGACCTAAACGTAAGACAGGAGTCCATCCAAATCCTAAAGGAGAACACAGGTAGCAACCTCTTCGACCTCAGCCACAGCAACTTCTTCCTAGAAACATCACCAAAGGCACAGGAAGCCAGGGCAAAAATGAGCTATTGGTATTTCATCAAGATAAAAAGCTTTTGCACAGCCAAAGAAACAGTCCACAAAACCAAAAGACAACCGACAGAATGGGAGAAAATATTTGCAAATGACATATCAGATAAAGGGCTAGTATCCAAAATCTATAAAGAACTTATCAAACTCAACACCCAAAGAACAAATAATCCAATCAAGAAATGGGCAGAAGACATGAACAGACATTTTTCCAAAGAAGACATCCAAATGGCCAACAGGCACATGAAAAAGTGCTCAACATCGCTCAGCATCAGGGAAATCCAAATCAAAACCTCAATGAGATACCACCTCACACCCATCAGAATGGCTAAAATTAACAAGTCAGGGAACGATAGATGTTGGCGGGGATGTGGAGAAAGGGGAACCCTCCTACACTGTTGGTGGGAATGCAAGCTGGTGCAACCCCTCTGGAAAACAGTATGGAGGTTCCTCAAACAGTTGAAATTAGAGCTACCATTCGATCCAGCAATTGCACTACTGGGTATTTACCCCAAAGATACAAATGTAGGGACCCGAAGGGGTACGTGCACCCCAATGTTTATAGCAGCAATGTCCACAATAGCCAAACTGTGGAAAGAGCCAAGATGTCCATCGACAGATGAATGGATAAAGAAGAGGTGGTATATATACACAATGGAATATTATGCAGCCATCAAAAGGAATGAGATCTTGCCATTTGCAACGACTTGGATGGAACTGCAGGGTGTTATGCTGAGTGAAATAAGTCAATCAGAGAAAGACATGTATCATATGACCTCACTGATATGAGGAATTCTTAATCTCCGGAACAAACTGAGGGTTGCTGGAGTGGTCGGGGGTGGGAGGGATGGGTGGCTGGGTGATAGATATTGGGGAGGGTATGTGCTACCGTGAGCGCTGTGAATTGTGTAAGACTGTTGAATCACAGATCTGTACTTCTGAAACAAATAACGCAACATATTTTAAGAAAAAAGAAAAAGAAGAAGATAGCAGGGGAGTAAGTCAGAGGGGGAGATGAACGAGGGGAGATGATGGACTCTGAAAAACAAACTGAGGTTTCTAGAGGGGAGGAGGGTAGGGGGATGGGTTAGCCTGGTGATGGGTATTAAAGAGGGCACATTCTGCATGGAGCACTGGGTGTTATGAACAAACAATGAATCATGGAACACTACACCAAAACAAATGATGTAATATATGGTGATTAACATAACAATAAAAAATTTAAAAAAAAATTTATCTGCTAATCCTCTTGCGTTTTCCAGTCCCATAATGATAACCCCTTTTGGCACATAATGCTATCACCAAATAAGCAGGAATGACTCAAGTCTTTTGATAATTTTCATCTCTATCATTCCTAAATGTTCTCTTAGAAAGAAGGGCTAGGGAGTTACAGGACAATTCTACCTTGCAAAGACCCTTTTCTGGCATATACTCAATAAGAAGGAAACTTCCAATTCTTTGGCAAGTCTCTCCCTAGTCCTGGCCCACCTTTCAAATTCAATCTCTCAGTTCTTCTGTTCAGTCTCTATTGCAACAAGCCTGGAGGAGTTTTTCTATACAATTTCTATGCTTGTCTGATGTGGTCTCATGCAGGCTATTCTTTACCTTTCCCACATCTATGGGCTAGATTCAGATGTTGGCTTCTAGTTTGTGATCTCTAGATTAAAATTCCACCTTTTTGGTGAAGCCTTCTTTGTTTCCCAACAAAGAGATGACCACACTCTCCTTTAGGTACCTCATCATTTTGCTTCTCTTTCTCTTAGACCACTTGTTACATGTCCTGCCTTGAGTTATTGTGATTCATGCATCCAACCTATCTTTCATTTTGATCTCTTGATTTCCAAGGCAGAAAATGACAGATGATTTATCCCTGTGGTCCCATGATACCTAGCCTGGATGGATTTCTTGAAGACCTTTCATAGGGCAGAAACTGCGTGTATTTTATTAACTATAGCACCTTGAACAAGTACAGTCAGATACCACAGGAAGGTAAATAAATGGGTAAATAAATGGAGAGAGACCTTGGGTTCATTCTCTGATGGCACTCCCTAAGACCTTATTTTCATTGCCCCAGCCCTGAGCCTTTCAATGTGAAGGCTATTTGTCATCCTCAACCCAGAAGAACCTTCACTTACTAAATTACCATGACCCTGGACAGTTACTAATCTGTGAGGCAATTTCAGGCTAACATTCTTGGTGGCACTAATCATTTGGGAAAGTTACTGTGAAGTGACATCCAGCTGGTAACATGCCCTGGAGTGGGATGTTCCCCAGAAAGTTGTCTAGATGAAAAAAAATAGACTCTGAAGCCACCAGTTATAGAATTAGATTCTGGTACAAGGGACCATTTGGGGGGTTTTGTTTTGTTTTGTTTTCACCTGTGCTCCTGCTACTAACTTACCCCAGGACTCCAGCTACCCAAACTGCCCTAATCTCCCAGGAGTAAATGGTATACAGGAAGATCTGAAGACAAAAGACTCAGCTTCAGGCAAAACTAATCAACAACCCATATGTGTCATTAAAATTAAAGTGGAAGTCAGTGTTATGCTAACCACTAAAAATATATATTCTAGAGTTAAAGTTTAAGGTTTGGAACTAGCTCCCTTAGTTGAGGGACCTTGAAAAAGTTATCTGACCTCTCTGAACCCAGTGAATTTATCCGTAAAGTAATGACAGCAATAGTGTCTACCACATAGAATTGTGTTAAAAATTGAGATCATGCAAGGAAAGTCATTAGCACAGTACCTGACACATAATGGCATCAAAAATGTTAGCTATTATTTACCTGCTTTGTCATCATTATTACTAAAGTTCCTTGTGCTAAAATTCCTGGTTGATAGTTAAGAAGAGCCATAAGACAGGTTCTTAACCACCATCTTTCCTGAAACTGAAACACTCATAGGCCATCAGGACCCTTCTTTTGCTTGCAGGAATGTCTGTTTTCACACATCTTTGAAAGAATGTCCCTCATCTTTTTGTCAGGTACCCCTGGATCTTTCATTCATAGATTCCAAGGACCAGAGCTAGAAACATCAGTTGGAAAAATATGCAGAGGCTAGTTTCAGCTCAATATAACAGAAGAACTTTCTCACAAGTGGGACTGTCTAAATTTGAGATAAACGACCTCTTAGAGGTAGTGAATTCCCCATCACAGGAAATATTCAGGCAAAAGCTGGGTGAACTTATTGGAAATACTGTGATGTAATTCAGGTATCATATACAGAATTTAACTAGAAGACCTATGAGAACTTGACTAACCCTAGGATTCAATGCTATCTCTTTTTTCACTCTTAACACTTCCTTACAGAAAAACAATTTGATAACATTGAAAAGCATCTAAAACACATTTCAACTAGGGACCTTCTTTGTGGAGCAGAGCATTTTGCAAAGCAAAGATCCCCAAACTGTTATCTTTGGCTGATAGAAAAGAATGTCTAGTAAACACACTACTAACACCTACAAAATTCAAACTTGAGAAGTCAAAGAAAATTCTGCTTAGTAACTCTTACTTTATTTTATTTATTTTTTTTTTACCAACCAAAAAAGAAATTTTATTCATTAACATTTTAACTTCATTATAAATTAGTTACACTCTATTTGCAAATGGCCCTGATGATACACCAGAGGAAATACTGGCACGGATAAGCAGCAGAAAATTCTCACTCAGTGGTGGTTACTGGAATTCTGTTTCAGACACAGCAAAGGTAAGTATGGCTTCCTATTATAAGCTTTCGAGAAAATAATTTTATTTTAAAAAGGCATTCACTGAATTGCTTAGCTATACGCACCTGGAGTTGAATTAAATTCAGGAGCAAAATGTATTTTTTTTAAAAAAATGCTTTCCTTCTATCTTTTACTATAGCATGCCTTCTGGCTTTGAAACGTGTCTTTTATCTTCTGGGGTGGATAGACTCTCTCATCCTAATCAAAGAGTAATTATTAGATGCTGTGTATGATAAAGAATTTGTGTGCTCTGTGTCCCAGGTTCCTGGCAGGGAGCCTCCAAAATCCTTGGAATTTCTAAAGTGGCAGGAGTATCTTTGTAATGTTAATAAGGTGACAAATGGTGGGTGCTTAAAGCGCTTTAGGATGGACCTTGGTCACCATAAAGACCAACCAGGTGATTAAGAGGTAGTGACATTGAATCACAGATTTGTACTTCTGAAACAAATAACGCAACATACTTTAAGAAAAAAGAAAAAGAAGAAGATAACAGGAGAGGAAGAAAAGGGGAGTATGTCAGAGGGGGAGACGAACCATGAGAGATGATGGACTCTGAAAAACAAACTGAGGGTTCTAGAGGGGAGGGGGGGAGGGGGATGGGTTTTCCTGGTGATGGGTATTGAGGAGGGCACGTTCTGCATGGAGCACTGGGTGTTATGAACAAACAATGAATCATGGAACACTGCACCAAAAACCAATGATGTAATATATGGTGATTAACATAACAATAAAAAAATTAAAAAAAAAAGAGGTAGTGACATTGGGCCAGAAAAATCTCTGGGGAGAAGTTGGGGGCTGGAGATTGAATTCAATGACATGGCCAAGGATTTAATCAATCATGCCCATATAATGAAACACAATTAAAAAAGCTGGGTGCCAAAGCTCAGTAGAGCTTCCTGGTTGGTGAACACATTGATGTACCAGGAGGGTGACATGGCCTAAATGGACAGGAAGAGGGCATGGAAGGTTTGTATTCAGGACCCTCCCAGATCTCACTCTATATGTATCCTTTATAATAAAGTTGTAATTGTAAGTATAGCACTTTCCTGAGTTCTATGAGTCATTCTAGTGAATTATCAAAACTGAGAGGGTTGGGGAAGCCCTCAAATTTATAACCAGTTGGCCCTTAAGCCCTTAACCAGTTGGTTATAAGTACAGCCTGGGGACACTTGAAGTGTGGCTGGAACCTCAAGTTCTGCTTTCCAAATTTTGCAGTGTTATTCAGATATATTCAGAATGTGCTACTTAGGGGTAGCTGGGGACCTGGATGGTGGTCCACAACCAAAGTTCATTTCCCAAAGTTAGTCGGTATGCTGTTTAGAATCAAATTCACACATTTGCAGCTTGGAGGTTGGGATCCAGATCTCACCCACAACAACTTCATGGGATCCCTTTGTCAAGCTTCCTCCTCTCCACAGCTTCCACACTCTCTCCCAGGAGCCCCTTTCTGTCCTCTGGCTAGAAATCCAGTGGTTTTGTCTCCCTAAAGTACTGTGCATTTCTCGCCATTGGGTTTGCTGCCAGGGACAAATGGTGGGAGGATAGAGAGCAAGAGAAGCAATGGGAACCCCTCCTACTCCTCAGACAACAGTTAGGGTTCAGAGAAGGATTTGTCTTCCTCAGAATTTTAGATGCCTGTCTGGCCACTGATGCCACCATTTGCCTCCACCAGATTTCACTTTCAGGACTGGGGAGGAAAAGAAAAAATACAGGGAATTTGCCCCATTCTCTGTGTAATAGGGGTTCCTCTTCCCACCCTTCTGAGATGAAAGAGAGATTTTCTCTTGGAGTGCCTTCTATCCACATTATGTGAGCTGTTCCAGGATTCTGGTTCCCTGGAACTAATACCAGAATATACAGATAAGGGAAAAGGCAGGAAAATCACCAACACGTTAATCTTACTTCAAGTTCACATTTTTTTCCTCAGTCAGCCTGATAGCATTTACTCTTTGGAGTCCTCAGATAGCCATTCCATCTATTCTGCCCCGGGGCTTTTAGTTATGTTCAGTGGGAGAAAAATCTTAACTGGAAGTATTTTGTGTATCTCTAAATTTTTGTATAAATAGTCTCAGATTATATCATTCACTGAATATAATATTTTATTTAATTTTATATTACCATATAATCTCATATACACATGTATGTATTTCCTTACTAATAAATGTTTAGCTTGTTTCTAACTTGTTACCTTTATAAACAATGTTGTAATGAACATTCTTAAAACATATTTTCCTGTGTCCATTGTAAGAGTTTTTCTAGGACTTATGCCTAGAAGTGTCACTGTTTAGTAAAAAGATATATCCTGTGTATTAAAAAATACTCTCTAAAGTAGTTGTATCAATAAAAACTCCTGTTGACAATGGATAGACATTCTCTACTCCTTCCCCACAACCTTGCAAACAAATAGTGTTGTCATATTTTTTAAATATTTTCCAGCCCGATGGGTGTGAAATGGTATCTTGGGATTATTTTATCTTGTATCTCTCTTTTAAATCACTTTATAACTGCAAAAGAATATATATACATTATAAAAATAGTATAGCTAATATAGAAATATAGAAAACTTGAGAGAAAATAGAAAAGTATAAAGAAGGTTTTTTAAAAATCCAATACACCAAGCTAATACAAGTGATTATCTCAGAGAGGGAGGACAGATGGTTAAGACTGAGCACCATGGGGAATGCAAGCTGGTGCAACCCCTCTGGAAAACAGTGTGGAGGTTCCTCAAACAGTTGAAAAGAGAGCTACCATACGATCCAGCAATTGCACTACTGGGTATTTACCACAAAGATACAAATGTAGGGATCCAAAGTGGTACGTGCACCCCAATGTTTATAGCAGCAATGTCCACAATAGCCAAACTGTGGAGAGAGCCAAGATGTCCATCGATAGATGAAAGGATAAAGAAGAGGTGGTATATATACAGAATGGAATATTATGCAGCCATCAAAAGGAATGAGATCTTCCCATTTGCAATGACGTGGATGGAACTGGAGGGTGTTATGCTGAGTGAAATAAGTCAATCAGAGAAAGACATGTATCATATGACCTCAATAATATGAGTAGTTCTTAATCTCAGGAAACAAACTGAGTGTTGCTGGAGTGGTGAGGGATGGGGAGGGATAGGGTGGCTGGGTGACAGACATTGGGGAGGGTATGTGCTATGGTGAGCGCTGTGAATTGTGCAAGACTGTTGAATCACAGATCTGTACTTCTGAAACAAATAATGCAACATATGTTAAGAAAAAAGAAAAAGAAGAAGATAGCAGGAGGGGAAGAATGAAAGGGAATAAGTCAGAGGGGGAGATGAACCATGAGAGACGATGGACTCTGAAAAACAAACTGAGGGTTCTAGAGGGGAGGAGGGTAGGGGGATGGGTTAGCCTGGTGATGGGTATTAAAGAAGGCACATTCTGCATGGAGCACTGGGTGTTATGCACAAACAATGAATCATGGAACACTACATCAAAAACTAATAATGTAATATATGGTGATTAACATAACAATAAAAAAATTTTTAAAAAAAGACTGAGCACCATGGTCAAAGGGGATTTAGCTATATTTTTTTAAATAAAAAAATGTATGCATGCATTTCTTATAATCAAAAATTAATTTGCTATGTGTGGTGATAGATGTTGACTAGATTTTGTGGTGATCATTTAGCAATATATACAAATATCAAATCATTATGTCATATGCCTGAAACTAATATAATGTTATATGTGAACTATATCTCAATTTTTAAAATTAATTTAAAAATAAATTGTGATTATTTTGTTTGACTATCTTTCCATTTGATGTGTTATTATATGTTTATATGTTATTACATAGATATGAATAAACTATATTTGCAACTTAAAATTTGGGTTTTAGTAATCATGCCATAATAACTTATTTTTTAAAAACTTTGTAAATGTTTTTAAAAATCTGCCCATAGAAGTTTTATTTTTTAAGTTGAGACATAATTGACATATAATACTGTGTAAGTTTAAGGTATGCAATTTATTGATTTGCTACATTTATATATTGCAATATGACTGCTACCTGTGTTAGCTAGCAGTTCTGTCACATCACATTATCATCATTTCTTTTTTGTAGTGAGAACATTTAAGTCTACTCTTAGCAGCTTTAAAGAACACAATATACTGTGGTTAACTATAAGCACAATGCTGTGCAGTAGATCTCTAGAATTTACTCATCTTCTAACCCTTTGACCAACATCTCCCCAATTCATCACCTCCATTCTTTGTTTCTATGACTCCCATGTAAGTGAAATCATACAGTATTTTTCTCTGCCTGACTTACCTCACTCAGCATAATGCCCTCAAGATCCATCTATGTTGTCCCAAATGGGAGAATTTCCTTCTTTCCTTTTTTAAGGATTTTATTTATTTATTTTTGTGAGAGACAGAGAAAGAGAGAGAGAGAGAGAACATAGGAGCAGGAGGGAGGGGCAGAGGAAGAAGCAGGCTCCCCTGTAAGCAGGAAGTCTAATGCAGGACTGGATCCCAGGACCCTGGAATCATGACCTGAGCCGAAGGCAGACGCTTAACCGACTGAGCCAGCCAGGCACTCAAATTTCCTTCTTTCCCATGGTTGAATAATACTCCTCTGTGTGTGCGTGTGTGTGTGTGTGTGTGTCTGTGAGACATTTTCTTTATCTGCTCATCCATTGATGGACACTTAGATTGTTTCCATACCTTGTCAAATGTGAATAATGCTACAGTAAACATAGGAGTTCAGATATCTCTTTGAGAAACTGATTTCATTTCCTTTGGGTACATACTCAGAAGCTGGATCATATGGCAGTTCTATTTTAAATTTATTGAGGAACCTCCATACTGCCTGCCTTAATGGCTATAGCAATTTACATTCCCACCAACAGTGCACAAACTTTCCTTTCTCTCTACATCTTCACCAAAACTTATCTCCTGTCTTTTTCGTGATAAGTAACCTAACAGGTAACAGGTGACATCTCATTGTGGGGTTTTTACTTAATTTTTATTGTTATGTTAATCACCATACATTACATCATTAGTTTTTGATGTAGTGTTCCATGATTCATTGTTTGTGTATAGCACCCAGTGCTCCAAGCAGATTGTGCCCTCTTTAATACCCATCATGAGGCTAACCCATCCGCCCACCCCACTGCCCTCTAGAAACCTCAGTTTATTTTTCAGAGTCCATCGTCTCTCATGGTTCCTCTGCACTCCAACTTACTCCCCTTCATTCTTCCCCTCCTGCTATCTTCTTCTTCTTTTTTTTTCTTAACATATATTATATTATTTGTTTCAGAAGTACAGATCTGTGATTCAACAGTCTTGCACAATTCACAGCGCTCACCATAGCACATACCCTCCCCAATGTCTATCACCCAGCCACCCCATCCCTCCCACCCCTCACCACTCCAGCAACACTCAGTTTGTTTCCTGAGGTTAAAAATTCTTCATATCAGTGAGGTCATATGATACATGTCTTTCTCTGATTGACTTATTTCACTCAGCATAATACCCCCCAGGTCCATCCTGCATATCGTTGCAAATGGGAAGATCTCATTTCTTTTGATGGCTGCATAATATTCCATTCTGTATATATACCACCTCTTCTTTATCCATTCATCTGTCGATGGACATCTTGGCTCTTTCCACAGTTTGCTTATTGTGGACATTGCTGTAATAACATTGGGGTGCACGTACCCCTTCGGATCCCTACATTTGTATTTTTGTGGAAAATACCCAGTAGTGCAAATGCTGGATCGAATGGTAGCTCTCTTTTCAACTGTTTGAGGAACCTCCACACTGTTTTCCAGAGGGGTTGCACCAGCTTGCATTCCCACCAACAGTGTAGGAGAGTTCCCATTTCCCCACATCCCTGACAACACCTGTCGTTTCCTGACTTGTTAATTTTAGCCATTCTGACTGGTGTGAGGTGGTATCTCATTGAGGTTTTGATTTGGATTTCCCTGATGCTGAGCGATGTTGAGCACTTTTTCATGTGCCTGTTGGCCATTTGGATGTCTTCTTTGGAAAAATGTCTGTTCATGTCTTCTGCCCATTTCTTGATTGGATTATTTGTTCTTTGGGTGTTGAGTTTGATAAGTTCTTTATAGATTTTGGATACTAGCCCTTTATCTGATATGTCATTTGCAAATATTTTCTCTCATTTTGTCAGTTGTCTTTTGGTTTTGTGCACTGTTTCTTTTGCTGTGCAAAAGCTTTTTATCTTGATGAAATCCGAATAGTTCATTTTTGCCCTTGCTTCCCTTGCCCTTGATGATGTTTCTAGGAAGAAGTTGCTGCAGCTGAGGTCGAAGAGGTTGCTGCCTGTGTTCTCCTTTAGGATTTTGATGGACTCCTGTCTCACGTTTAGGTCTTTCAACCATTTGGGAGTCTATTTTTGTGTGTGGTGTAAGGAAATGGTCCAGTTTCATTCTTCTGCATGTGGCTGTCCAATTTTCCCAATACCATTTGTTGAAGAGACTATCTTTATTCCATTGGAGATTCTTTCCTGCTTTGTCAAAGATGAGTTGACCATAGAGTTGAGGGTCCATTTCTGGGCTCTCCATTCTGTTCCATTGATGTATGTGTCTGTTTTTGTGCCAGTACCATACTGTCTGGATGATGACAGCTTTGTAATAGAGCTGGAAGTCCAGAATTGTGATACCGCCAGCTTTGCTTTTCTTTTTCAACATTCCTCTGGCTATTCGGGGTCTCTTCTGGTTCCATACAAATTTTAGGATTATTTGTTCCATTTCTTTGAAAAAAGTGGATGGTATTTTGATGGGGATGGCATCGAATGTGTAGATTGCTCTAGGAAGCATTGACATCTTCACAATGTTTATTCTTCCAATCCATGAGCATGGAACATTTTTCCATTTCTTTGTCTTCTTCAAATTCTTTCATGAGTATTTTATAGTTTTCTGAGTACAGATCCTTTGCCTCTTTCGTTAAATTTATTCCTACGTATCTTACGGTTTTGGGTGCAATTGTGAAAGGGATCGAGTCCTTGATTTCTCTCTCTTCTGTCTTGTTGTTGGTGTATAGGAATGCCACTGATTTCTGTGCATTGATTTTATAGCCTGCTACTTGACTGAATTCCTGTATGAGTTCTTCCAGTTCTGGGGTGGAGTCTTTTGGGTTTTCCACATACAGTATCATAACATCTGCAAAGAGTGAGAGTTTGACTTCCTCTTTGCTGATTTGGATGCCTTTGATTTTGTTTTGTTGTCTGATTGCTGTGGCTAGGACTTTTAATACTATGTTGAATAACAGTGGTGAGAGTGGACATCCCTGCCGTGTTCCTGACCTTCGGGGAAAAGCTCTCAGCTTTTCCCCACTGAGAATGATATTCGCTATAGGTTTTTCATAGATGGCTTTTATGATATTGAGGTATGTACCCTCTATCCCTATACTCTGAAGAGTTTTGATCAAGAAAGCATACTGTACTTTGTCAAATGCATTTTCTGCATCTATTGAGAGGAACATATGACTCTTGTTCTTTCTTTTGTTAATGTATTGTATCACGTTGATCGATTTGTGGATGTTGAACCAACCTTGCAGCCCAGGGATGAATCCCACTTGGTCATGGTGAATAATCCTTTTAATGTACTGTTGGATCCTATTGGCTAGTATTTTCGTGAGAATTTTTGCATCCATGTTCATCAAGGATATTGGTCTGTAATTCTCCTTTTTGATGGGGTCTTTTTCTGGTTTTGGGATCAAGGGAATGGTGGCCTCATAAAATGAGTTTGGAAGTTTTCCTTCCATTTCTCTTTTTTGGAACAGGTTCAGGAGAATAGGTATTAATCTTCTTTAAATGTTTGGTAGAATTCCCGTGGGAAGCCATCTGGCCCTGGGGTTTTTTTGGGGGGGAGATTTTTGATAACTGCCTCAATTTCCTTAGTGGTTATAGGTCTGTTCAGGTTTTCTATTTCTTCCTGGTTCAGTTTTGGTAGTTGATACATCTCTAGGAATGCACCCATTTCTTCCAGGTTCTCTAATTGGCTGGCATAGAGTTGCTCATAATATGTTCTTATAATTGTTTGTATTTCTTTGGTGTTGGTTGTGATCTCTCCTCTTTCATTCATGATTTTGTTGATTTGGGTCATTTCTCTTTTCTTTTTGATCAGTCTGGCCAAGGGTTTATCAATCTTGTTAATTCTTTCAAAGAACCAGCTCCTAATTTCGTTGATCTATTCTACTGTTCTTTTGGTTTCTATCTCATTGATTTCTGCTCTGATCTTTATGATTTCTCTTCTCCTGCTGGGTTTAGG
>NW_027398028.1:13361-14565 GCF_003265705.2 Callorhinus ursinus
TTTGCTATTCTTTCTCTAGCTCCTTTAGGTGTAAGATTAGGTTGTGTCTTTGAGACCTTTCTTGTTGCTTGAGGAAGGCTTGTACTGCTATATACTTTCCTCTTAGGACTGCCTTTGCTGTATCCCAAAGATTTTGAACAGTTGTGTTTTCATTTTCATTGATTTCCATGAATTTTTTTAGTTATTCTTTAATTTCCTGGTTGACCCATTCATTCTTTAGTAGGATGCTCTTTAGCCTCCATGTATTTGAGTTCTTTCTGACTTTCCTCTTGTGATTGAGTTCTAGTTTCAACGCATTGTAGTCTGAAAATATGCAGGGAATAATGCCAATCTTTTGGTATCGGTTGAGACCTGATTTGTGACCTAGGATGTGATCAATTCTGGAGAATGTTCCATGGGCACTAGAGAAAAATATGTATTCCGTTGCTTGGGGATGGAATGTTCTGAATATGTCTGTGAAGTCCATTTGGTCCAGTGTGTCATTTAAAGTCTTTATTTCCTTGTTGATTTTCTGCTTAGATGATCTGTCCATTTCAGTGAGGGGGATGTTAAAGTCCCCCACTATTATTGTATTGTTGCCAATGTGTTTCTTTGCTTTGTTATTAATTGCCTTATATAATTGGCTGCTCCCATGTTAGGGGCATAGATATTTACAATTGTTAGACCTTCTTGTGGATAGACCCTTTAAGTAAGATATAGTGTCCTTCCTCATCTCTTATTACAGTCTTTGTTTTAAAATCTAATTGTCTGATATAAGAATTGCCACCCCAGCTTTCTTTTGGTGTCCATTAGCGGACATGGTAAATGGTTTCCCACCCCCTCCCTTTCAATCTGGGGGTGTCTTTGGGTCTAAATTGAGTCTCTTGCAGACAGCATATTGATGGGTCTTGTTTTTGAATCCAATCTGATAGCCTGTGTCTTTTGATTGGGGCATTGAGCCCATTTACATTCAGGGTAACTATTGAAAGATATGAATTTAGTGCCATTGTATTGCATGTAAGGTGACTGTTACTGTATATTGTCTGTGTTCCTTTCTGATCTCTTCTGCTTTTAGGCTCTCTCTTTGCCTAGAGGACCCCTTTCAATATTTCTTTTAGGGCTGGTTTTGTGTTTGCAAATTCCTTTAGTTTTTGTTTGTCCTGGAAGCTTTTTATCTCTCCTTCTATTTTCAATGACAGCCTAGCTGGATATAGTATTCTTGGTT